>NW_026889167.1:0-12389 GCF_032173495.1 Musca vetustissima
CAAAAAGTATTTTTTAAAAATGTACGCCTTGCTTATCATCCTTAAAAAATATTCTTTACAAAATTTATGCCTTGTTTATCCCTGATAAAATATTCTTTAAAAAAAAAATCTATGCCCTGATTGTCCTTGAAAAATACTCTTTAAAAAATCTACCCCTTGCTTATCCTAGAAAAAATATTCTTTAAAAAATCTACGCCCTGATTGTCCTTCAAAAACATTCTTTTAAAAATCTATTTCTTCAGCATCATTGAAAAATATTATTTAAAAAATCTACGTCTTGATTATCCTTGAAAATATATTATTTAATAAACCTCATTTTTTCATTCCAGAATCAATCCACAGGCCTCCCTACGAAATTCGCACACTTATACAAAAAATATATGAAACAACACGTACATCAGCAACATCTTATGACCAGCTTAATACATGCACACACTTCACATCAATTGACGTACATTGCTAATTCGCTTTTCTCTCTCCCCTTGCATTAAATGGGAGGTGAGAAAAGAACGATTAGCAACAAATAATAATTGTATAATGCCATAACTGTCAAACTTCAAATGTGTCTTATTTCTTAAATCCTTAAAACGTCAAAGAATGAACCAAGAAGAATATCGTATTCCCCCACAAGTTGGAGAGATTTGGCACTTCAACAATTTACAATCCCTTGACATATGAATAAAAAAACACCACACACCGACCTCGAATCATAGTCCCACAATATACCAACATTACAATTGGCGTCCATATGTCCTGTCATTCGAATGTAAAACGACAGGTGCTATATTAAAAAGAGTTAAAACACACACTCAAAATGATAAACATATGGGATGTGCGTACATACACATACAAACATTTATAGACCTGCTAACTCTTGTGATAAATGCATACACATGCACAAAATCTAACTAGCATTAACAACCCAGTGGTTGGTCGGTTGTATTTTTTACAAGGACTTACTCGGGTGCTTTGTTGTTTTTTTTTCTACAACAAGGGCAGTGAGTAATAAACAAGGTTTGGAAGAACATTTTTTTGCTAACTACCACATATGCATATAACACAATGCAGCCATTGCCTGTCCTTAGCAGTGTAACAGCATCGTCGTCGATATTCTCATTCAGACATTGCCCGTACTCATGTGTTGTCTTTTAAAGGATTCTCTAGTACACTTCAGCTAGCAAGCAGACAGACAAGACCCAAAAAAGGACATTAAATTATTATGGAATTTATAGAAAAATTAAAATAACAAAAAGCAAAAAAACAACGTGCCTGTGAAAAATTAAACAAAAATATACATTGGCTTTAGTTTTATGCTTTTGTTCCAAATTTCGTGCACCATTTACCTTAAATCGGACGAAAATGTATATGGGAGCTATATCTAAATCTGAACCGATTTTTCCCAATTTCAATAGGGTTCGTCCTTGGGCCAAATAAGTGACTTGTGCCAAATTTCATCCAAATCGGATCATAAATGCGACCTGTACTTTGTTTACAATTTAATATCTACAGACGGACGGACATGCATAAATCAGCTCAGAAAGTGATTCTATGCATATTCTCTATCTCTTTTCCTTTTGCCTGTTACAAACATATGCACAAAGACATAATACCCTGTACCACAGTGTGGTGAAGAACTTTTAATTTGGATAGGTAAATAATAACACAAAATTATGTAAATCGATTTCAAGCAAATCTCAATCTGACACTCGTTGATTATTTGAAACCAAATAAACATGAAGTCGGTCGAATATATGGGATATGTCTGCATTTCTACAAAAGCAATTACGTCATTATACCCTACACCACAATGTTGTCAGGATATTATAGCTTTGTGCAGCCCCAAAAATTTGTAACGCCGCGAAATATTGGTCCTTGACCCACCTTTAAGCATACCGATCGTCATATCTCGATTATCTGAGTCGATCTAGACGTGTGTGTCCGTCCGTCTGTCCATTATAATTTGTAAACACGATACAGGCGACAGCTATGGTCCAATCTTCACGAAATTTTGCATGTAGGATGGGTTCTGGCCAATGAAGACCCCTATTGTTTTCGGAAAAGATCGATTAATATTTAGGGGATGAAATGGACCAAAAACTTTATTTTTGTCGGTTTTTCTGGTCGCTCTCGAGGCCGCAATTACTGCCCAAACACCCCGAATTTTTGCATGGAGAAGGGGATCGGACCAAAGAATAAGCGTGCCTGTTTTGATAAAGATCGGTCAATATTTAGCGGGTCAAATGGACCCTGACTTTTGTGTGAAAAATTACAAAATCTTTATTCTGGGGCCATATATACTTGCTCTTGAAGGACATTACCCGAGAAGTTGATAGTATATCCAAGAGGAGTTGTTGAACTTCAAATTAATACCAATTACATGGCTGTATGTACTCTGATGTGAGAGTTATCCGTAATTAGGTAAAGGTGTCTATGTGCCTAGTATTACTATTACTCCATTAGAGGATGGAGTAATTGTACATGAAGTTCCGATTATGGTCAAGGTCGACGCCTATAGTTTTTGGTGAAGTTGAGATTTCATTCAGGGGGTGCAATGAACAGAAAACTTTAATTTTGTCAGATTTTCTAGTCGTTCTAGAGGCAATTATTATAGCAGAACATCACATATTTTACAAGGTGAAGAAGATCTGACCAAATACTTAGAGCAGCTGTTTAGATGATGATCGGTCAATATTCCGAGGGTCAAATTAACAAAAACCTAAAGTGACCAAATATAAATAAGTGCAAATATCACGAAATATTGCCCAGACTCAGAATATAGTACCGCAGAAAGTTTGCTTTTCGTGGAAGTTGTGTAGGGTATCATATGGTTGGCCCGTCCGACTATACTGCTTCGTTCACTGGTTCTATACTCAATTTGGTATGTTGTGCAAAATTTCGCGTCAGTTTGACAAAAATGATTGAAATCGGCCGAAAAAATTAATTTAAGCTATATCTAGACCGATTTCAACGAAACTTGCCACAGGTTAGATTATACGAATTACGGTACGTTTTATGCCTATCGGCCATATATTGGGTCCTTGATGCATCATTTACTTAAAATTGGAGGGAAATATGTATAGGAGCTACATCTAAATCTGAACCGATTCCAACAAAACTTAACACACGTTGGACTACACTAACTTCAGTACGTGGTGCAAACTTTAGTGTCAATCGTTTTAACTTTGGGTCTTTGGTGCACCATTTACTTAAAATCGGACAAAACAATATATGACAGCTATATCTAAATCTGAACCGATTACAACGAAACTTGTCACAGGTTAGGCTATAATAATTTCAGTACGTTTTATGCCTATCGGCCATATTTTATTTAAAATATAAGAAAACCAGTGAGCGGGCAGTATAGTCGGACGGGGCCGACCATATAATACCCTACACAACTTCGACGAAAATCTAACTTTGCGTTATGTGATCATCACCGAAAATTATAGACGATGCCCTTGACAATAACTTGAATCTCATGGAAATTTTCAAAGCGATCAGCGCTATATTTCCGCCCTCTAGTGTGGTATTCGGTTACTAAATAATGTCTGAATACGTAAGCACCTGTAAATATTTAAGTGTAACTTGGTATCAATTTAAAGGTCTATCACTCCTCTGTAACACACTATAAGCTTCTCGAGTCTTGGTCCTTCAGGGGCAAATATATACGCCATAGAATACAAATTTTGTAATTTTTCACACAAAAGTCAGGGTTCATTTGATCCGCTAAATATTGACCGATCTTTATCAAAACAGGCATGCTTATTCTTTGGCCGGATCCCCTTCTCAATGGCGCAATTCGCGGTGTTTGGGCCATAATTGCGGGCTCAGGAGCGAACAGAAAAACCGACACAAATAAGGTTTTTGGTTCATTTCATCTCCTAAATATTAACCGATCTTTTCCAAAAACAAAAGGGATCTTCATTGGCCAGAACCCATTCTAAAGGGATCTTCATTGGCCAGAACCCAACCGTGAAGATTGGTCCATAACTGTGGCCTGTATCGTGTTTGCAAATTATAATGGACAGACGGACGGACACACATGTCTAGATCGACTCAGCTTGTCGAGATATGACGATCGGGTCTAGGAAAAATTAAATGCAATAGAAATAAATATACACTAATTTAATATGGAGATGCAGATGTGGACAAAGGCAAGCATAGGAATAATTCTTCTGCGGAAAAAATGTGATTAAGCGGAAACAATTTTAAAATTATGGTAAATATTATTTTTAATCGTGCAAAATATTTGTGTTTAATATGTGTAAAATGTTCCCCTTATTTTGATTTGGGGTGTTAGAGAAACTTTCCAAGTGAATAAGTATAAGAATTTATATTGTCAAACGTTCACTACAGTTTCTCATTTGTTTTTAACCGAATTTGGTGTAATTCTGCATTTTTTTGTTCTAGTTGGGTACCGAATCTGCCTGAAAAACTCTCAATAGTGGTCATGTTTATACCCTTCACCACACTGTGGTACAGGGTATTATGTTTTTCTGCATATGTTTGTAACAGGCAAAAGGAAACGAGATAGACACATGGTTCCTTTTGAGAATATGCATAGAATCACTTTCTGAGTCGATATATGCATGTCCGTCCGTCTTTCCGTCTGTACATGTTAATTTGGATGAAATTTGGCACAAGTCACTTATTTGGCCCAAGGACGAACCCTATTGAAATTGGGAAAAATCGATTCAGATTTTTCGTCCGACTTTATGTAAATGGCGCACCAAAGTCCCTATATATCCTTCGTTTTACAGGAAATTTGGCATTGCGTACTGAATTAAGCCTAGAAATATGTGTGTTAAATTTCGAGAAAATCGGGCTCACATATATATTTTCGTCCAATTTAAGGTAAATGGGGCACCAATTTTGCAAAGCATACTGAATTAATTTTAGAAAGATGTGTGTTAAGTTCCCTGAAAATCGGTTAAGATTTAGACGTAGCTCCCATATATATTTTCGTCCGATTTTATGTGAATGATGCACCAAAGTTCCTATATATCCTTCGATTTGCGCGAAATTTGGATTTATAAGTAAATGAAAAACTCAAAATGTGGCCGAATGCACAAAACATACTAAAATAAGTGTAACCTAACATGTGAAAAGTTTCGATGAAATCGGTCTAGATTTCGATATATTGCTTTAAATTTATTTACATAATTTTGTCCCATTGTAAGTAGCAACTTTAGTATAGGTTGCAGAATGACATTTTTAATTTCATGTTAAACGTCCTTCTGTTAGGATTCCATGTGCATTCAACACCCAAAGTGGTGAAAGGTATCATAAAGTCGGCCTTATCGAACTTTACTATTTTCCTTACTGGTTTTATATAGCTCCCACACAACGGTAACTCCCACGTTTCCGTATTTTGGTGAGTTTGGGAACATTTTTCTATATAGATAGTATTGATAAAAAATTTCAAATCCTTGAAGTCCTTAAAAATTCTAATATGAGAATTCTAATATGAGAAAATTATTACAAAGCGTAAACAACAACTGCAATACACCCCTTTACGGGTGATAGTCCTCAAATTATATTCTTTAAATAATCCACATTTATTTCTGATATTCTATCATGTTCTGTACAAAAAATCTTAAAGTTGTAATCATTATGATACCACCCTCACATTTCCATAATATGTCCACTTTCTCCTTTTCATTCCATATATCTCCATCTACTTCCTCTCCCGTTCCACTATGTTGATTTTGTAAATCAACAAATTTTCAATCAATTATCATTGAAAATGTCATATCCCCTTGACCATATTACAAGCTAAATACCCCAATATTATATTTTTCCCTGCACATTATTTTCTCCTGCCCCTCGCCCCTTCAATGCTCATCAATCCAATTTCTTTTACACGTTTCCTTTCAGAAATTCTTAAAAAGAAAAATTTTTATTAGTTTCTTTGCTGCATCAGCAGAAAAATAAAATCATGGACTGACTGCATTAGGAAAGGACAAAAAGTGAACACTGTTGCAAAAGCGGAAAAGTATATAAAATATTTAATTTGCTATAAAAAAGTCGTGGAGCAAATAATGAGAAAAATGAAACTTAGCTATCATAAATACTTTTTTGTTAAAAAACGGTTTTAGCAAAATCTCTACCACTACACCAAACACTTGGCTAAGTGAAGAGTGTTGGCCGGTCATCAAGTCAATACAATTTAAGAGTGGCAAACAGTTTAACGAAAAACTGGATGGGAGAGGATGGGGGTGTTCATTTTGATAAGAAAAACAAAATGTGTGATGCCATTTTTAAAACTTCTTCATCTTCTTCTTCAGTTTTAGTAGAATTTGCAACGTAAAGTATTTTTGTTTTCGTTATTTTTGTCTTCTTCTCCCCGTTGTTTTACTTCACGTATTCCACCGTTAGATGTAAAGTTGTCACTATATTTGATCAAGTTTTTCTTGAAGAAAATCACGTACCATGAAAATTGTTTTGTTTTGGCACGTTTTCTATAAGGTTTGGTTATCCATGGCCCCTTTGCCTACTTTTTCTGATGAGTGGCAAGGAAGGAATAAGACGTTAAATTGCAGTATGTACTTGGTAATCGAAATGCTTGTTAAATGGTCATTATAAAGTTGAATGAAAATTGTCATAATATCTGCGATGAAAACATTTTTACTTTGACCAAGGAATAAAATTGATGTGAAATGAAGTGGCTTGGAAATAGAAAAATCATTTCGCAATAATGTCTGCGTGATTGCTGTGGTATGTGTGAAATATCTGTATTTTAATGAACTTCTAAGAGGCTTAATGATATTCTTTATTAACTTAGAAGTAAATTAAATAACATTTTCAAATATATCTTACACTTTGTCGCCATAACTACCTGAAATCAATTAGTCTTTAATATACAACAGCGGCAGTATTGTCCCAACGAAATTTGAGTAAATTATCATGTAATTTAGTCTATAAATCAATAAGTATCTAAATAGACGTTCAGCCTCGCATCAGACGTGCAGCCATTTTAAAGATTTATAATAATCTGATTAATTCAATTAAATGTGAAAGTTGAATAAACTCTAATTACTTTTTCGATGATTAATTTGATGAAGTTAATAATAAAATTTTCTCACTCTAATAGCTAATGCGATTAAAAAATTAATTATATAAACTTCAAAGTTAGTTTAAACTATTGCAGTTGTTATTTAAAATACCAACAGAGCGTATACGTTTTGACATAAAGTATACGCAAAAGATACCATGGGTTGTTATTGCTAAGTGAACTATAAATCCGTATATATTACAGAAGATTACGAAGTCTTCACCAAATAAATATCAAAACAATCATAACGTTTTTAATATCTTCCACAGAAAAAGAATAAATATTGGGGGAAGAATTTCAATTATTTGGGGGGTAGGAAATTATTTTATTTCGATAAATTGTGACTTACGCTCGGAAATGGTACTGATATCGCATAAAATTCAGATCGATTAATCGTGTTGCTAATTTTCTATCGTATGCGAGTTTTATTTCGCTATCTGACAGTTTTGCATACAATTTTGTAACGACAATAGTTTTACGACTTGGATTCCATTATGAATTTTTATTATTCTATAAAAAACATGGATTTAGAATCAGTTATTAAAACAATTGATAAAACATGCATGCTATGCGATTATTATACCGCACAGAGTTCAAGTGATTAGAGGGAATACAAGAAGAGCATTTGATACCAAATACAGATCCAAACAATTAAAAATTCAACACACTAACTTGGCCAGTATGAAATGTATGCGGGGAATGACATACATACTTTTCCCCACCGAAGAGAAGTGTAAAGTGTTTTATCACGTTATTCCTCTGAGGAGTAACACAATGCTTCGTTATCTTACTCGGTTAGTCCTTTTATAAGATTCATTAATCATTGTTATACCCTTCACCACACTGTGGTACAGGGTATTATGTCTTTGTGCATATGTTTGTAACAGGCAAAAATAATCGAGATAGACCCATGGTTCCGTTTGAGAATATGCATAGAATCACTTTCTGAGTCGATTTATGCATGTCCGTCCGTCCGTCTGTCTGTCCATGTATTTTTGTGAGCAAAGTACAGGTCGCATTTATGATCCGAATTGGATGAAATTTGGCACAGTTCATTTGTTTGGCCCAAGGACGAACCCTATTGAAATTGGGAAAAATCGGTTCAGATTTAGATATAGCTCCCATATATATATTTAACCGATTTAATGTAAACGGTCCCTATATATCTTTCGATTTGCACGAAATTTGGTACAGCGTAATCATTTAGGTCTAGAATGATGTCTGCCAAGTTTCGTGAAAATCGGTCCAGATTTAGATATATCTCCCATATATAGTTTCGTCCGATTTCATGTAAATGATGCCCCGAAGTCCCTATATATCTTTCGATTAGCACGAAATTTGGCACAACGTATTGAATTAAGCCTAGAGTGATGTCTGCCAAGTTTCGAGAAAATCGGTCCAGATTTAGATATAGCTCCCATATATAGTTTCGTCCGATTTCATGTAAATGGTACACCAAAGTCGCTATATATCTTTCGATTTGCACGAAATTTGGCATAACGTACTGAATTGAGCCTAGAATGATGTCTGCCAAGTTTCGTGAAAATCGGTCCTGATGTAGATATAGCTCCCATATATATTTTCGTCCGATTTTATGTAAATGGTGCACCAAAGTCCCTATGTATCCTTCGATTTGCACGAAATTTGGCATAACGTACTGAATTAAGCCTACAGTCGTGTCTTCCAAGTTTCGAGAAAATCGGTACAGATTTAGATACAGCTCCCTTTTATTATAGATTGATTTTAAATAATTGACGCACCAGGGAACCAGGAACGTTCTGAAATTAGTGTAACCTAAGATGTTACAAGTTTGTTTGAAATCGCTTAATATTTGAATAGACAGACATAGATGACCTATTTATATTAGTTTGAAGTCGATTTACATACTTTTGTCCCATTGTAACAAACGAATGACATGTTTATGGATAGATCTAGGTAGATTCACATTTAGAAAAAATATCACATATTTTATTTCATCCCATTTCATGCTAATAGTCCTGTTTAATATACCCATAGTGGTGAAGGGTATCATATAGTCGGCCCCGTCCGACTTTACTACTTTCCTTACTGGTTTTATTTCCGCTAAGTAGATGATTGGTATGCTGTAGCCTGTTTGAATGTCAGGGGACTTCGAATGCATTTCAACTGATACAGAATTAAGCTTTGGATGCATTTCTTCTGATGGGTGATAAGTGCCTCTTGTTTCTAATATTCGAACCCCACATTGAAAGAATTTTTTCTCCTCCTACCTGTTTTTGAAGCAAAAATTAATAACAGCGGTTTAACCGATTTTTTGAATTTTTAAATGATGCATATGTACAAGAAAGAGAAAACGCAGATTTCCACAGTAAAAACCGGATATAACGTACAACGGTTATAAGCAACTACATATTGTAATATGCGCCTATTTCAGCCAACCCATAATTTGCGTGAAAATTTTTTTTTTTTTGAATTATATGAAAAATATAATATATTTTACTAATCATTTATTTTATTAATGTAAACGCATCTCTGTTCAATATAAAAATTTTAGTCGTAATCGCTTGTTCCTTCTTAAGGCAATGTGAGATTGAGTGTACAGTACTTCTTCTTTGCTATAGAATTTTTGACATTACTCTTCTCACAGCTTTGTCTAAAGAAAACGGAATCTTCCTACGTGTAAAAGCAAATTAAAAACTTCCTTTCTATTCTGACAGTCAACGTGATCGCTTCAAAAAAATCTAGAAAGTAAATCTTTAATTTTGTAGCAGATCTTTATATATTCAACCCCACAAAGTTGTAATTTTTAATCAAAATACTATTGTATTAAATAAGTGCACAATATTAAACGAGGTATGTAAAGGAGCTAAAGTGTTTAGTGAATTTTAAAATCTAAATTAACTACTCTACAGGCCATATTCAATTTACACTAAAATTCTCACACCATTAATTGTGGAAAAATTGAGATTATAAATCCTTGGTGCAGTGCAAAACCCCGAAAACGTGTGGGATCGTAAAGGTTCTCAAACTCCCTAAAGGGACAGGACTCTACACGCAGGTTTCTAACCTGTTCCATCTTCCTACCAACTTATTATTGAGGGCCTCTGCCAACCACATGCTTTATAGTACTGGATTCCTCGTGTAGTGCCTGAAACATTAAATTGCGACCACCCATTTGGTTATATACTTTGCCACCACAAATTTTCGGCACAGCAACACATGTGATCAACAGTGTGTATTTGGATTTCCCTCAATTGCTTACCAAAGTTAATGCCAGCATTGCGCACAAACCGAAAATTGCCCTTGATACATCATACCATACATCAAACGAACAAACTTGTCAAAACCATTGGAAATAACCTCACAATACCTGCGATATCATCATTTTATTAATACAACCTGAATGTCTTGGCAGACAGTTTGGTTTGCCAACATCAACGTACCATCCTGAAAAACAACCACATTTTGATTTTGTATATGAACGCTGTCTCTGCAATATTATTATCATTAAAATCCAATTCCAGTACCGTCCAGCGATTGCAGAAGGCCTTCTTCAAAAAGCGGATATTTGGTAAGTCAAAAAAAAAAAAAAAATGAAATATTTTTTAACAATATTAACCCTTTGTGGCCCAATGTTGCCCACAGGCAACAAAATGTTTTAGAGATTATATTTCATACGCTGCTAGTATATGTATATTATTTGGATTACATATGTTAAGAGCTGATTATAGACGACACATATCAAAGGAAAAATATAAAAATTCAAATTTTTGGCCAAGTTATAAGCATTTCAATATATAGATGAGTGCAAAAATGTGTACAGTACCAATAGCGTATACAGTACAATTTATTTAAATCGCTTCGTATTCGAAATGTACTAATTGTATCCTCCAAATTGTTGTTGAGCCTTGTAAAAAAAACCTAAAGAATAATTAAAAGTGATTTTTTCGTCGATATTGCATTTGCTTTACTTGATATTTATCCTATTTAGGATAGATACATTAAATCTGTGCACAGAAAATAGTTCTATAGTCACGAAAGAAAATTCGGGGCTCAAAGGGTTAATAATCTTGCACTGATAAATGGCGCCTTCCGTATACAAGATTGTAAAAAAATAGTATTCGTTCATCTCTTTGATTTGTGATTGTTGTATTTGTTGTTCATTATCATTATTACCCCGCATTCATAATCACAAGTTGTTTTTGGTTTCTCATATTCATTGATCAAAAGCAAACGAAAAACCAGTAAGGAAAGTAGTAAAGTCGGACGGTGCCGACTATATGATACCCTTCACCACTATGGGTATATTAAACAGGATTATTAACATGAAATTAAATGAAATAAAATATGTGATATTTATGTAAATGTGCATCTACCTAGATCTATCCATAAAGTATGTAAATCGAGTTCAAACAAATATAAATAGGTCATCCGTTGGGCTATGTCTGTAATTCTAGAAAACGCAACTGCGTAATTCTATGCTCAATTTTGTAAGTTGTGCAAAAATTGATGTCAAAGTGACTAACAATTTACTTGAAATCGGGCGAAAATATATATGGAAGCTCTATCCAAATATTAAGCGATTTCAAAAAAAAACTTGTAACAGGTTAGGTTATACTAATTTCAGAACGTTTTGTTCCTATCAGCCTATTGGTTCCTTGGTGCGTCAATTACTTAAAGTAAATCTATATTAAAAGGGAGCTATATCTAAATCTGGACCGATTTTCACGAAACAAGGCAGACATAACTCTAGGCTCAATTCAGTACGTTATGCCAAATTTCGTGCAAATCGAAAGATATATAGCGACTTTGGTGTACCATTTACATGAAATCGGACGAAACTATATATGGGAGCTATATAGAAATCTGGACCGATTTTCTAGAAACTTGGCAGACTAAATCAGAACCGATTTTCACGAAACTTGGCAGACATCATTCTAGGCTCAATTCAGTACGTTACGCCAAATTTCGTGCAAATCGAAAGATATATATGGACTTTGGGGCACCATTTACATGAAATCGGACTAAACTATATATAGGAGCTATATCTAAATCTGGACCGATTTTCTCGAAACTTGACAGACATCACTCTAGGCATAATTTCGTCCAAATCGAAGGATATATAGGGACTTTGGTGCACCATTTATATGAAATCGGGCGAAACTATATATGGGAACTATATCTAAATCAGGACCGATTTTCACGAAACTTGGCAGTCATCATTCTAGGCTCAATACAGTACGTTATGCCAAATTTCGTGCAAATCGAAAGATATATAGGGACTTTGGGGCACCATTTACATGAAATCGGACGAAACTATATATGGGAGCTATATCTAAATCTGGACCGATTTGCT
>NW_026889168.1:0-12283 GCF_032173495.1 Musca vetustissima
TTGCCGGTACACCAGATGCCGATGACTGGGAGGATGTCAAATTTGTCGAGAAACAACTCGTAGATTCCAACAACAGACAAATAGAAATAAATACGAAAATACAGATCCAAATAGAAAAGTTGACCAATGCAGTAAACACAATCTTAAATACCGAACGAAAGGAACAAATTGATACTGTTAAACTTTTTGAAATTTTAATGGCTAGAAACAGAATGCTGCTTATGGAATTACAAAATATAATTTTATCTGTAACTTTGGCTAAAATCAATATTATAAATCCCACAGTTTTGGACCAGGATGATTTAAAATTTTTTATAAAAAATCAGATCAATGAGCAATACACAGATTTTACCATATCAGAACTAATGTATTTGTCTAAAGTAAAAGTAATCTCAAATGAATTTTGTTTGCATTTTATCATTAGATATCCCATTCCAATACGAACATGTCAGAAAATTTCTTTATTCCCAGTTCCCCACTTCAATAAAATTATTCAATTCGCTGACATATCGGGTAAATCAGCACACTGTAATACGCAAAGCAATAATCTTGAAAAAGTGGCAGAAATCGATGATGGAATTGTCATTGTGAATGACGCTATTGCAGAAGTGAAAGAAGCAACCGAAAATGTAAGAAACATAAACGGCACATTCCTAATAACTTTTGAAAAAAATGTGACTGTCAATGGTACGCTGTTCGTAAATAAAAACAACATTGATATGCGGAAACCAGGAACACCATCATTTCCCTCAATTATTATAAACAACCACAGCGAAATTTTAAGTTTATCATCTGTCCATGAGATGAACTTGCAAAACTTACAATATATTGGCGAACTTGAAAGAGATGCAAAAGTGCGGCCAATATTAGTTGGTTGTGTTGTTTTTATGAGTATCGGATTACTCTATTCCATATTGTGCCTCATTAAGCGTAGGGTGAAGAAGAGAGAACAGCGAGATTTTAAATCTGCCGTAGCAATGGCTATAAAGAAGACCGAGGACGGCCTTCACTTAAGTGAGGGGGTAGTTAGCACATCCCTGCCAAACTAACAGGCAACAATGTTGCCTTTGTGAGCTTTGCTTGGTTGACTGTTGTGTGCTTAGCATGGAGTCGTGTTACGTCTGGTGGCGTGACCATGGGAAGTGTAGTGTCAGCGTATTGTCAGCAATTTTGATTTGTTTAGTTTAAGTAGAATAAGTTTTTGATTTGAATAAAGAAGGCAGTTCATTCTAACTCACCAAAAGGCACACAAGTCTTTTTATTAACTTATGCACGAAATGGAAATCGTGCAGCAAAAAGCCTATATGTTCTTCGATTTGCACGAAATTTGGCATGTCGTACTGAATTGAGCCTAGAATGATGTGTGTTAAGTTGTGAGAAAATCGGGTCGGATTTACGTATAGCTCACATATATATTTCCGTCCGATTTAATGTAAATGGTCTACTAACGTCCCTATATATCTCTCGATTTGAACGATATTTGCCAAGTTTCGCGAAAATCGGTCCAGATTCAGATATAGCTCCCACATATAGTTTCGTCCGATTTTATGTAAAGGGTTGGTGCACCCTATATATCTTTCGATTTGCATGAAATTTTGCATACGATATTGAATTGAGCCTATAGTAATGTCTGCTGAGTTTCGTGAAAAATCGGTTCAGATTTACATATAGCTCCCATATATATTTTCGTCCTTTTAATGTAAATGATGCGCCAAAGTCCCTAAATATCTTTCGATTTGCACGAAATTTAGCACAGCGTACTGAATTCGGCCTAGAATGATGTCTGCTAAGTTTCGTGAAAATCAGATCAGATTTTGATATAGTTCACATATATATTTTTGTCCGATTTTATGTAAATGATGAATGGAAGACCCTATATATCCTTCGATTTGCATGAAATTTGGCACAGTGTACTGAATTGAGTCTAGAATGATGTGTTGTATGTTATGAGAAAATCGGTTCAGATTTAGATATAGCTCCCATATATATCTTCGTCCGATTTAATGTAAATGATGCACCAAAGACCCTATATATTCTGCGATTTGCACGAAATTTGGCACTGTGTACTAAATTAAGTCTGGAAAGATTTGTGTTAAATTTCGTGAAATTCGGTTAAGATTTACATATAGCTCCCACATGTATCTTCGTCCGATTTCAGGTAAATAGTGCACCAAAGTCCCTATATATCCTTCGATTTGCACGAAATTTGGCACAGCGAAATGAATTAGGTCTAGAATGATGTGCGTTAAGTTTCCTGAAAATCGGTTTAGATTTAGATATAACTCCGATATATATTTTCGTCCGGTTTAAGGTAAATGGTGTACCAAAGTCCCTTAATATCTTTCGGTTTTCACGAAATTTGGCACAGCGTAATGAATAAGGTCTAGAATGACGTGTGTTAAGTTTCCTGAAATCGATTCAGATTTAGATATAGCTTCTATATCTGACCAAATGAAAAAAATCGGTTGCAGGATGACATGTTTATGGATCCAATTTCATTGTACTGGTCTTTTAAAAATGCGACGCCTGTTAGGATTCATCTGTTGAATATATCCAAACTGGTGAAGGGTGTCATATAGTCGGCCCGTCCGACCATACTGCCTTCCTTACTCGTTTAAAATAAATTTTTAGGCATATGCATAAGGCGTCGATTTTTATACCCTTCACCACACTGTGGTTTTTATATGTGGATTTTTATATGTTTTTTAATTTTTTATATTTGAATTAAATTTATTTTTATTAAATTTAATTTGTCTTTGACAGGTTCTGCACGCCTACATGCGAAAAAAATCGAAATTGATTTTTATCAATTTACCATGAACTGCAGCAACCGTGATTCCGTTAGCCATCAAAAAAGTTGAAGGTAAACTTATTTTCAAGGACCTGTCGTATTTTGCTCAAGGAGCCAATAAAGTATTTTTGCTATGTCTAGAAAAACAGACGTGGAACAACAATAACAAAAACACAAAAAAACGGCTACTACATTAAAATTGTTTGCTAATGTTGTTGTTGTTGCCCGAATTGAAACATTAGCAAAATTTACTTGCGGCCATATTTCCCCCCCCCCGCTTGCATTCCACTTTCATTTGCACCATTGACAACATCATCGGCATCATCATCTTCGCAAGCATTCTTTCCTTTCGCCGTTCCGATCCACCTTGTTCATCATTGGCGTGGTGTTAACTTTACCCCCCACTAAAAGATTTCCAAAGATTTTTTGAATCCACAAGTGTTCAATAATGAACACATGGCTGTGGGCAAATATTCGGCTTTCAGGGTTTCCCCAGACCCCCCCTCCACCGATTATCATCATACTTCTTTTCCGTTTTTTGTTTGTTCGTACCTTTCGTTCCATTCCATCATCATTGCCATTGCTTGGCCAGGTATTTGCGAGGTCTGCATATTTTGCTAACGGCTGTTTGTCTGCTTGAAATTGTGGTAATGGTTTGTTTGGTTGATTTAGTGATGGGTAGTAATTTTTGTTGTCGGGTTTCGGGTTGTTGTAGCAGCCCATGGCTAAAAATTCTATGGATTTTTAACTTCTTTCTAGCCACTTTGGTTGCGTTTGGTTGCAATGGGGAGTTTATTGGCAGGTGTTTACCAAGGATTTAATGAGGTTTACGTGAAAGGGAAACGGAAAAGGAAAGCATTTTTTATAGTAAGTGGAGGATGTGTGAGAGAGAGAGAGAAAGAGAGATAGAGAAATAGAATACTTCTGGAGGTACTGAATCCTGAAGGGTAATTATAATATGAGAAAAATATAATTTATTACTAAATTCTAAAAAAATATACCTTCCTGTCATTTCCCACAATATCTTCAGTCAAAAAATCCCTGTCATTTAAAAACCGAATTTCAACTTTAATTGACTGCTGCTGATTCTGGAATATGTCAGTTTATTATTTGTATTATTTATTTTCATATATTTATCCCTGATAAAATGTCACTTAGTTGTAACATTTTTGTTATTCGCCCAAAAGGATTTCATTTTCATGATCCTTCTTCTTGCAAATCATTTCGATTGCTTGTCATCCACTACAATTTATATTCTTATTATCATTGGAATACTTTCTTCGCATGTCCTGCCAGATGAAGGCAAATGCCACAAAATTATGTTAAACTTGACCAAAAAGAATTTCGTAATGGACAACAAATATTTTTGATGAAGAGGATCTTCACCACATACCAGAGCATAGAGAAAAAGGACAATGGTTGAAACAAATATTTGAAAAATAGTGAGCGGAGCAGAATAGTCGGACGGGGCCGACCATATTATACCCTACACAACTTCCAACGAAAATCAAACTTTCTGCGGTTCTATATTCTGAGCCTGGGCAATATTTCGAGATATTTGCAACGTTTTTACCGATTATATATATCAACAATTTCACTTTCTAACTCTGGCATATTTTCCAATTTTTTTCTTGAAGTGAATTTTTACGCCGTAAAATAAAAAAATTGTCATTTTAGGTTTTGATTGATTTGGCCCTCGGAATATTGACCGATCATCATCTAAACAGCCGCTCTAAGTATTTGGTCAGATCCCTTCACCATGTAAAATATGTAATGTTCTGTATATAATTGCCTCTAGAACGACTAGAAAATCTGACAAAATTAAAGTTTTCTGTTCATTGCACCCCCTGAATGAAATCTCAACTTCACCGAAAGCTATAGGCGTCGTCCTTGACCATAATCGGAAGCTATCAGCGCGACATTTCCGTCCACTAATGGAGTAATAGTAATACTTTACATAATTACGTATATCTCCCACATCAGAGTACATGCAGCCATAAGTTTGGTATAAATTTGAAGGTCAACATCTCCTCTTGGGTATACTATCAACTTCTCGGGTATATGTCGTTCAGGAGCAAGTATATACGACCCAGACTAAAATTTTTATAATTTTTCATCCAAAAGTCAGTGTCCATTTGACCCTCTAAATATTGACCGATATTTATCAAAACGGACATGCTTATTCTTTGGCACAATTATCTTCTCCACGTAAGATTTCACGATGTTCGGACCATAACGGCGGCCTCTGGAGCGACCAGAAAAACCGACAAAAATTAAGTATTTGGTCAATATCATCCCTTAACCGATCTTTACCAAACCGAACCTATCCTATCCATGCAAAATTTCGTGAAGATTGGTCCATAACTGTGGCCTGTATCGTGTTTACAAATAATTATGGACAGACGGACGGACGGAGACACATGTCTAGATCGACTCAGCTAGTCGAGATATGACGATCGGTATACTTAAAGGTGGGTCTAGGACCAATATTTCGCGGCGGTACAAACTCTTGGGGCTGCACAAAGCTATAATACCTTGACAACATACTTGTGTAGGGTATAAATATTATTTAAATACTCCAAGCCCAAATGTATGCCTCAACATTTTTTTCAGAAATCCAATCTTAAATTTATGCCTCACTTGTTTTGTTAATCCAAGCCTAAATGTATGCCTCATTTTTTTCTAAATATCCAAGCCTAAATGTATGCCTCAAAATTTTTTTAAAAAATCCACGCCGAATTGTATGCTTCAGATTTAGAGTCGTCTTCGTGCACATCGAAAATTTTTTAGGAACTTTGGTGCCCCATTTACCTTGAATCGGACGAAAATATATATGGAACCTATATCTAAATCTGACTCGATTTTCTCGAAACTTGACACACACAATTCTAGCCTCAATTCAGTATGCTATGCCAAATTTCTTGCAATTCGAAAGATAAATAGGGACTTTGGTGGCCCATTTACCTTAAATCGGACGAAAATATATATGTGAGCTATATCTAAATGAGGACCGATTTTCAGGACACTAAACACACATCATTCTAGACCTAATTCATTACGCTATGCCAAATTTCGCGAAAATCGAAATATATATAGGGACTTTGGTGTTCCATTTACCTTAAATCGGACTACACTATATATGGGAGCTATATCTAAATCTGAACAAATTTTCCCGAAACATACCACACATCATTCTAGACTCAATTCATTACGCTATGCCAAATTTCCGCAAATCGAAAGATATATATGGGAGCTATATCTAAATATGAACCCATTTTCTCGAAACTTAGCACACATCTTTCAATACTCAATACAGTATGGTGTGCTAAATTCCATGCAAATCTAAAGGTACATAGGGATTTTGGTGCGCCATTTACCTTAAATCGGACAAAAATATATATGGGAGCTATATCTAATCTGAACCGATTTTCACGAAACTTGGCAGACATTACTTTAGGCTCAAGTCAGAATGTTATGAACAATTTTGTGCACATCGATATATATATAGGGACTTCGGTGCACCATTTACATAAAATTGGACGAATATATTTACGATAGCTATATCTAAATCTGGACCGATTTACACGAAACTTAACACACATAATTCTAGACCTGATTCAGTACGCTGTGCCAAATTTCGTGCGAATCGATTATATAGATACTTTGGTGCTCCATTTACCTTAAATCGGACGAAAATATATATGGGAGCTATATCTTAATCGGAACCGATTTTCAAAAAATTTTACACATATCATTCTAGATTAAATTCAGTACGCTATGTCAAATTTCGTGCAAATCGAAAGATATGCTGGAACTTTGGAGCACCATTTACCTTAAATCGGACGAAAATATATATGGGAGCTATATCTAAATCTGAACCGATTTTCACGAAACTTTGCACAAATCATTCTAGGCTTAATTCAGTACGCTGTGCCAAATTTCGTGCAAATCGAAGGACTTTGGTCCACTATTTACCTTAAATCGGATGAAAATATATATGAGAGCTATATCTAAATCTGAATCGATTTGCACAAAATTTAACACACTTTATTCTAGACCTAATTCATTACGCTGTGCCAAATTTCGTGCAAATCGAAAGATATATGGGGACTTTGGTGCACCATTTACCATAAATCGAACGAAAATATATATGGGAGCTATACCTAAATCTGAACCGATTTTCACGAAACTTTGCACACTTCATTCCAGGCTCAATTCAGTACGCTATGCTATATTTCGTGCAAATCAAAAGATATTTAGGGACTTTGGTGCCCCATTTACCTTAAATCGGACACAACTATATATGGAAGTTATATCTAAATCTGAGCCGATTTTCACGAAACTTAACACACATCATTGTAGACCTCATTCAGTACGCTATACCAAATATCGTGCAAATCGAAACATATATAGGGACTTTAGTGCACCATTTACATAAAATCGGGCGAAACTATATATGGGAGCTATATCTAAATCTAAATCGATTTGCACAAAATTTAACACACTTCATTCTAGATCTAATTCATTACTTTGTGCCAAATTTCGTGCAAATCAAAAGATATATAGGGTCTTTGGTGCACCAATTACCTAAAATCGGATGATAATATATGTGGGAGCTATATCTAAATCTGAACCGATATTCACGAAACTTTGCACACATCATTCTAGACCTAATTCAGTACGCTATGCCAAAATCCGTGCAAATCAAAAGATTTTCTGGGACTTTAGTGGACTATTTACCTAAACTCGGGCGAAACTATATATGGGAGCTATATATAAATCTGAACCGAATTTCACGAAACTTGGCAGACATTAGTTTAGGATCAATTCAGTACGTTATGAAAAATTTCGTACAAAACCAAATATATATAGGGACTTTTGTGCACCATTTACGTAAAATCGGACGAAAATATATATGGGAGCTATATCTAAATCTGAGCCGATTCCCCAATGTCAATAGGGTTCGTCCTTGGGCCAAACAAATTAGCTGTACCAAATGTCGTCCAAATCGGTTTATAAATGTGACCTGTACTTTGTTTACAATCTAACACCAAAAGACGGACAGACGGACGGACATGCATAAATCGACTCAGAAAGTGTTTTATTTATAATCGCAAAAGGAACTATGGGTCTATCTCGTTGCACAAAGACATAATACCCTGTACCACAGTTAGGTGAAGGGTATAAAAATCCCCGCCTAATTATATGCCTTCAAAATATTTTTAAAAAATCCACGCCTAATTTATTGGGGCATACCAAAATATATATTTTTTTAATTCACCCCTTTTTTAGTCCTTGAAAAATCCTATAGAAAATTGTGTATGCATTCATTCTCTTTATCTCTTTGAATCCTCATTTTAGGTCCACATTGTATTAAAAGCCATAATGTTGACAAAGTGACAGAATGATTTGTTAGATAATTAGGTAGACAACATAAGCAGAACAGTAGCCCAAACAACAACAACAACTTTAAGTAGACATTGGCATTTATGCAAAGCCATGACCGAACTGTGTGACCAAGGGGTTCGAGAGGATGAACGAAAACATCATTAAGCATAAACAATTTCGGCCACAAAATTCATGTTGAAAGGAAAGTGAATTGGGAGAGTTAAGTATTAGTGTCATTAGAGAGTAAACCCCAAGAAATTTTAGTCTCTCTTGGACGTAAAAACACACACACACACACATACACATTCACCCTGGCATACATTCATTTATGTAAATCTTATCAAAGGACTTGGAAAATTCAAAGAATTTTGTGCTTCCTTGTTGGCAGTCATTATGATTTGCCTCCAAGACAAGACAGGACAATTTCGGGTGTCTGACATGAATGACAGGCATTTTCTTTAATAAATACCAAAGTTTGTAATAAAATTGCTGAGTTATGTGGTCTTGTTAATGTGTGTGTGTGTTTTCAAGGACATGCTTTTGTTAATATATTTATCTCATTTCTAACAACAACAACACACAAAAATTGCCTTTGAGGTTTGTGGGAGATCTATGAGGAGGAGGTTATTAATTAGAACAAAAAGAAAAAAGTGGACAGAATAGAAAATAAAGGACCATTAAAGATATCGATTAGAAGTGGATGTTTTTAAAAAATATTTTTTGAGGCATACCACAAGGCGTGGATTTTTTAAAAATATTTTTTGAGGCATATTTTAAAATAATATTTTTAAATATTTTAAAATAATATTTTTGAGGCATACAAATAGGCGTGGATTTTTTAAAGTAATATTTTTGAGGCATACAAATAGGCGTGGATTTTTTAAAGTAATATTTTTGAGGCATACAAATAGGCGTGGATTTTTTAAAGTAATATTTTTGATGCATACAAATAGGCGTGGATTTTTTAAAGTAATATTTTTGAGGCATACAAATAGGCGTGGATTTTTTAAAGTAATATTTTTCAAGCATACAAATAGGCGTGGATTTTTTAAAGTAATATTTTTGAGGCATACAAATAGGCGTGGATTTTTTAAAGTAATATTTTTGAGGCATACAAATAGGCGTGAATTTTTTGAATGGGTGGAATTTGAAATATTTTTTAAAAAATATTTTTGAGGCATACAAATAGGCGTGGATTTTTTGAATGGGTGGAATTTAAAATATTTTTTAAAAAATATTTTTGAGGCATACAAATAGGAGTGGATATTTTGAATGGGTGGAATTTGGAATATTTTTGAAAAAATATTTTTGGGGCATACAAATAGGCGTGGATTTTTTGAATGGGTGGAATTTGAAATATTTTTTAAAAAATATTTTTGAGGCATACAAATGGGGTGGAATTTTAAATATTTTTTAAAACATATTTTTCAATGCATACCTCAAGGCGTGGATTTTTAAAAACTATTTTTGAGGCATACAAATGGGGTGGAATTTGAAATATTTTTTAAAAAATTTTTTCTAATGCATACCTCAAGGCGTGGATTTTTAAAAAAAATATTTTCCAATACATACCCCAAGGCGTGAATGAGTCGACTTATGCATGTCCTTCCGTCTGTCCATGTTAAATTGTAAACAAAGTACAGGTCGCATTTATAATCCGAAATAGTTGAAATTTGGCACATTTGACCCATTTGTTTGGCCCAAGGACGAACCCTATTGAAATTGGGAAAAATCGGTTTAGATTTAGATATAGTTCCCATATATATTTTCGTCCGATTTAAGGTAAATGGTGTACCAAACTCACTATTTAGTTATAGCTCCCATATATAGCTTCGCTCGATTTTAGGTAAATAGTCCACTAAAGTCCCTAGAAATCTTTTGATTTGCACGAAATTTGGCACAGGGTAATGAATAAGTCAAGTTTCGTGAAAATCGGTCTAGGTTTAGGTATAGCTCCCATATATAGTTTCGTCCGATTTAATGGAAATGGTGCACCAAAGTCCCTATAAATCTTTCGATTTGCACGATATTTGGCACAGCGTAATGAATAAGGTCTAGAATGATGTGTGTTAAGTTTCGTTAAAATCGGTCCAGATTTAGATATAGCCCCCATATATATTTTCGTCCGATTTTAGGTAAATAGCTCACCAAAGTCCCTATATATCCTTCGACTTGCAAGAAATTTGGCATAACGTACTGAATTTAGCCTAGAATGATGTCTACCAAGTTTCGTAAAAATTGGTCCAGGTTTAGATATAGATATAGATATAAATGGTGCACCAAAGTCCCTATGTATCTTTCGATTTGCACGAAATTTGGCATAACGTACTGAATTGAGTCTAGAGTGATGTATGCCAAGTTTCGTGAAAATTGATCCAGGTTTAGATATAGCTCCCATATATAGTTTCGTCCGATTTTATGTAAATGGTGCACCAAAGTCCCTATGTATCTTTCGATGGGCACGAAATTTGGCATAGCGTACTTAACTGAGCCTAGAATGATGTCTGCCAAGTTTCGTGAAAATTGGTCCAGGTTTAGATATAGCTCCCATATATAGTTTCGTCCGATTTAATGTAAATGGTGCACCAAAGTCCCTATCTATCTTTCGATTTGCACGAAATTTAGCATAACGTTCTAAATTGAGCCCAGAATGATGTCTGCCAAGTTTCGTGAAAATCGGTCCAGATTTAGATATAGCTCCCAGATATAGCTTCGCCCGATTTTAGGTAAATTGTGTACCAAAGGCCCTATATATCTTTCGATTTGCATGAAATTTGGCACAGCGTACTGAATTAAGTCTAGAATGATGTGTGTGAAGTTTCGTGAAAATCGGTTCAGATTTAGATATATCTCCCACATATAGTTTCGTCCGATTTAAGGTAAATGGTGTACCAAAGTCCACATATATCTCTCGATTTGCACGAAATTTGGCATAGCGTACTGAATTGAGCCCAGAATGATGTCTGCCAAGTTTCGTGAAAATCGGTCCATATTTAGATAGAGCTCCCATATACAGTTTCGTCCGATTTTATGTAAAAGGGCACCAAAGTTCTTATGTATCTTTCGATTTGCACGAAATTTGGCATAACGTACTGATTTGAGCCTAGAGTGAGACGTTTCGTGAAAATCGGTCCAGGTTTAGATATAGCTCCCATATATAGTTTCGTCCGATTTAATGTAAATCGTGCACCAAAGTCCCTATAAATCCATCGATTTGCACGAAATCTCACATAACGTATTGAATTGCGCCTAGAATGATGTCTGCCAAGTTTCGTGAAAATCGGTTCAGATTTAGATATAGCTCCCATATATATTTTCGTCCGATTTAATGTAAATGGTGCACCAAGTAACTATATAACTTTCGATTTGCACGAAATTTGGCAAAGCGTAATGAATTAGTTATAGAATTATGTGTGTTAAGTTTCCTGAAAATTGGTTTCGATTTAGATATTGCTCCGATATATATTTTCATCCGATTTTAGATAAATAGTGCACCAAAGTCCATATTTATCCTTCGATTTGCACGAAATTTGGCACAGCGTCCTGAATTAAGTCTAGAATGATGTGTGCAAAGTTTCGTGAAAATCGGTACGGATTTAGATATAGCTCCCATATATATTTTCGTCCGATTTTAGGTAAATGGTGCACCAAGGTCCCTACATATTCTTGGATTTGCAAGAAATTTTTCGTAGTGTACTGAATTGTGTTTAGAATGATGTGTGGTAAGTTTAGGATCGATTCAGATTTCTATATAGCTCTCACATATTCATATATATTCGTCCGATTTTAAATAAATGGCTCTCCAATCTCCTAATATTTGACCGATTAACACTAAATTTTGAACAATGTATCAAATTAGGTCTTGAATGATGTTATTTTGTTTTGTTGAAATTGATGCATATGCAGCCATAGCTTCCGTAGGTATTTTGAACGGGTGTCTGATTGAAATTAAATTTTTAACAATGCGGCATAGCGGATAGCGTGTATCAATTTTACTATAAAACCTTTTCCATAAATTTGTCCCATTATACGCAGACGGCCCTAAATCTGCCCGAATGAAATGAAATTGTTCACAGGTTCCCTTCGAGGGAACAGTGAGATGCA
>NW_026889169.1:0-122419 GCF_032173495.1 Musca vetustissima
TCCAAACAACAAACTACAATAACAACAACACCAATACCAAGCGACACAGTCAAACCATCAAGTGGCGGCGAATGCTAAGAGATTGTGAGAATATCACAATGGCATTGCATGGCAAACATACTCTGGGGGACATTCATAATCAAAGCAATCAACGGCGTTGGACGTTTTTAATACTTTTGTTTTATCCCTTTGAGTGTTGTGTCAAGAGTCCTGTGTTGCTGTTGCGTTGTGTTATCCTAGCTACTGTTGTTGATCCTTACTCCAGCTAAGAATACAAAAAAAGCGCAAAAAGGATAACATCAACCACAAACACAGACACACAACCAAGTCAGCAAAGACATCCCAGCTAGCTGCTCTCTTTTTCTGTGGTTGTTTCTGTTCTTGTTGTTATTTTTGCTATTTTGGTTTTATTCTTCATATGCGAAGTAAAGTTCAGTGAATCCTACATTGAAATATATATCCCAGCGAGGATGATGACGGCAACAGCGGCGACGACAACAACAACAACGACGATGATGAAAACAACAACACAAACAATCCTGCGAAAAAGTTCAACAACACACAAAGCTCTCCGGAGAGTTATATTCGCTATTATGGCAACGTTAATACTACGACTGGTTACAAATGACGTACATGCAACAAGAATGGTGGAAGTGTGAATGCACAGTGTTACGCGAGATAATTAAATATGATGAAGATAATTGAAAGAATGTTTTTTTTTTGCAATTTCTTAGTCTCCAGTGAATGACGTACCGCCATAGATGTTTTTTTTTGTGTCAGAAATGCCCTTCATAGATACATCATAACTGGAATCTTCTACAAAGCTATGTCAGGAGGTTTAAGAGGATTGAAACATTTGCGCTTTATATTAAAACCAGTAAGGAAAGTAGTAAAGTCGGGCGGGGCCGACTATATGATACCCTTCACCCCCTTGGGTATATTCAACAGATGAATGCCAACAGACATCGAATTCTGCAACCTATACTAAATTTTTCATTTGTTCAGATATAGGGTTGCTCCTTACAATGGTACACCATTTACAAAAAATCGGACGAAAATATATATGGGAGCTATATCTAAATCTGGACCGATTTTCAGGAAATTTAACACACATCTTTCTAAACCTAATTCAGTACGCTGTGCCAAATTTCGTGCAAATCGAAAGATATATAGGACTTTGGTACATCATTTACATTAAATCGGACGAATATTTATATAGGAGCTATATGTAAATCCAAACCGATTTTCACAAAACTTAGCGTGCACTATTCTAGACTTAATTAAGTACGCGATGCTAAATTTCGTGCAAATCGAAAGATATATAGGGACTTTGGTACACCATTTACCTTAAATCAGACGAAAATATATATGGGAGCTATATCCAAATCTGAACCGATTTTCAGGAAACTTAACTCACATAATTTTAGACCCAATTCATTTCGCTATGCCAAATTTCGGGCAAATCAATTGATATATAGGGACTTTGGTACACGATTTACTTTAAATCGGACGAAAATATATATGGGAGCTATATCTAAATCTGGACCGATTTTCTCGAAACATGGCACACATCGTTCTGCAGCTAATTCAGAGGGACTTTGGTTCCCCATTTACCTTAAATCGGGAGCTATATCTAAATCTGAACCGATTTTCCCCAATTTCAATAGGGTTTGTCCTTGGGCCGAATAAGTGACTTGTGCCAAATTTCATCCAAATCGGACATACATAAATCGACTCAGAAAGAGATTCTATGCATATTCTCAAAAGGAACCATGTGTCTATCTCGTTTCCTTTTGCCTGTTACAAACATATGCACAAAGACATAATACCCTGTACCACAGTGTGGTGAAGGGTATAAAAAATAGGTCAAGTAAAGATCTTCCGAATTTTCCACCTTGGTGTTGGTCGAAAATAGCCAACCTCCAAAGAAATAATTTTCTTTGGTCCGCCATACAACAGTATTCTTCAATTTATTTTCTTCTTCTCCAAAGTTACTAGTCTTTAACACAATGTATGCTTATATGCCAGCCGGTTGAAATCGAAAATGGGAGGTTCCCTTAATATTGCACGTTGTACAAAAATCGTCATTAAAATCGGTCAACAATTGCTAACATATGGAATCTACATTTCAATCGGACCTGATTTCACCAATTTCAAAAGGTTTTTACATTGGGCTTAGTGTATGAGCTGTGCCATTTACCACATGTGAGAGCTGTATACCCAATCATATGCTGAAATATAAACCACATGCGTATGTAAAGGTGAAATCAGTGGAAACCGCACCATTGAGGGCAACTTCGCTAAGTAGATGTATACCTTAGCGGTATGCATTGACATTAAAGGAGCTTTCATCAATGTCAGCACTAATACGCTTATCCAATCCTTAGATACTTTCCAAGTTATCCGGGCAATTATAGACTGGATTAACTATATGAATAGATGGATTAGCTATAGCATACAGGACATAACAATCACAGACAAAATATGTCAGGGAACAGCACAGGGAGGGATTTTGTCACCGCTCATGTGGGTAACTACCATAAGTGGACTCTTAAAGGAAATTAACCGATGAAGGATTTCAACCAGTCTGTTATGCAGATGACGTTATAATACTTCTTAGGGTAAAGAATCCTAACTTACTATGCAGGAAGGCCGAAACATAACCTACGATTGGGCTAAATCGAGGGGCTTAAAGGTAAATCCGGACAGAACGGAGATATGTCTTTTCACTAGAAAGACAAAAATAGGTCAATATGAAGAGCCCATCTTCAAAAACAAAACGATAGCCATGTCAAACAAAGTTAAATATCTGGAAGTAATTCTAGACAAGAAACTTAAATGGAAAGACCACATACAGCAACGGGCTGACAAGGCCCAAAGATGCTGGTCTTTCTGTAGAAGAGCCGTAGGCTCTAAATGGGTTGTCAATCCTAAGATACACTGGATCTATAAAAGCGTTATTAGACCATTTATAACATATGCGTCTGCAATGGATAAAAAAGTAAAGTAAAATCGTTGCAGAATGTTCAGAGAACGTGTTGCCTAGGTATATATACATCCAAATAAAATATGAAGCGGCAGTTGCAGCTTTAAGACTCCAAGCAATGGACAAGTGGATAGACACCAGACACAACATACCACACAAAAACATATTACACGCAACTACTGAGTCAATAATCAATACCTTTGATTCAAACCGCATACCTGAAACGAGAGTAGTAACTCGGTGCGAAACTATGATACAAGATAGAGAACAATGAAATAGTGGAACACCAGTTCAGATGCCGACTAGCATCTGTTGCCACACAGATGGCTCTCAACTAGGAGAAAAAAATGGACTGGGACATTTTATCTAAGAACCGGGTACGGAAATATCTCTTCGCCTTATCACAAATCACAGCGCGATCCCACAGGCGGAGGTTCAATCTATAACAGGGTGTCTTAACTGGTTAAGTTCTAACCAATTTTGAAGTGTTCAATAATCGATTATATATGTGCACCCCACCTTGTTCAACTTATTCATTTCTAAATCAGTGAGCTGAGAAGTATAGTCCGACGAGGCCGGCCATGTGGTACCCTACACAACTACCACGAACATCTAACTTTCTGCGATTTTATATTCTCAGCCTGGGCAATATTTCGCGATATTTTCACCCTCGTGATCAATTATAGGTCAACAGCTCCCCTTCCTTACCCTTGCATATTTTCAAAATTTTGTTTTCTTGAGGTCAATATTTACGCCATAAAATAAAAATGTGGTTAGGCTTTTGTTGATTTGACCATCGATTTGTAACCGATCATCATTTAAACATCCGTTCTAAGTATTTGATCAGATCCCCTCGCCGTGTGAAATTTGTGATGTTCTGCATATAATAATGGCCTCTAGAACGACTAGAAAATCTGACAAAAATTCAGTTTTCGGTTCATGCACCGCTTAAATATAATCTCAAACTCAGCGAAAATTATAGGCGTCGCCCTTGATCATTACCAGAACTTCGTGTAAAATTCCGCCTTCTAGTGGGGTAATAGTAATACACAACAATATCATAACTTAGACATCTTTAAATATTTAAGTATAACTCCCCCATCCGAGTACACACAACAATATAACTGGTATCAATTTAAAGGTCAAACATTCCTCTCAACTTAACATCATTAACTCAAGATCTGGGGTCTATGTCCATCAGAAATAAATATATACGCCCAGAATATTAAATTTTTAATTTTTTACACAAAAGTCTGGGTTCATTGGGCACGCTAAATATTTTCCGATCTTCATCTATACAGTCATGATTATTCTCTGGCCCTTCCTCATGTAAAATTTCGTGGTGTTCGGGTCATCATTATGGCCTCTAGAGCTACAAAAATAAAGTCCATTTCATTCATTTCTAAATATTAACGGATTATTAATAAAACAATAATGGTAATCTTTGGCCAGAAGCCCATAACTGCGGCCTGTATCGTGTTTACAAATTATAGTGGACAGACGGATGGACACACATGTCTAGATCGACTTAACTAGTTAAGATATGATCGGTATGGTAAAAGGTGAGTCTAGGACTATTATTTTGCACGCCAACTCTTGGAGCTGCATAAAGCTATAATGACATATTAGGAAGATTGATATCAGGGCCTATCGTAAAGTACACATGTGAAGGGTAGAACAATCATCTTGACGATAAACATGATGAAGATGCAAATATTCATTACAAAATCTACTGGCAGTTTACCACACGGACTGGCAGTTTACCAAAACGCTTTCCTGATAACTACGTGGACTATTTCTTATTTAGGTGTTACCGATTTAATTTCCAAATTGCAGTCAACTCTATATAAAAATATATTTAAAAGCTTTAAATATTAATCTAACTAATTGATCTATTTTGGCTTCAAATTGATCATTGTTTTGGTTTAATTTGTCCTCTTAATGAACCCAAGAGCCAAGGTGGCGTATACCTTACGTTAATACGTATACACAATACGGCTCAATATAGTAATTAATTAGTGTAGCGAAGTATCAGATATTTTACTTAGTTTAGGGCTAATTTCTAACTTCTAAATGAGTGTGAAACTCTCAAAATATCGAAACTTGGGCGGGACATAAATATATGGGCGTCCAAAAACCCGATATAAAGATATAAAGATATAAAGTCGGACTATATTTTACATATGTATCCTAAGAGACGACGCGTTTTGTTATAAATCTATATCTGAACCGGTTTCAGGGAAACTTGCCAGAGACTAATTTATATAACATCAGTAAGTTGTGTCAATCGAAGCTTAGCAACATCATTCTAGACTTAATTCAGTACCCTATACCAAAATTCGTGCAAATCGAAAGATATATAGGGTCTTTGGTGCACCAATTACCTTAAATTGGATGAAAATACATATGGGAGCTATATCTAAATCTGAACCGATTTTCACGAAACTTGGCAGACATCATTCTCGATCTTATTCATAACTCTGTGTCATATTTCGTGCACATAAAAAGATTTCCAGGGACTTTAGTGGACTATTTACCTAAAATCGGGCGAAGCTTTATATGGGAGCTATATCTAAATCTTAACCGATTTTAACGAAACTTTGCACACATCATTCTATACTTAATTTAGTACGCTGTGCCAAATTTCGTGCAAATCGAGAGATATATAGAGACTTTGGTACACAATTAACCTTAAATCGCACGAAGATATATATGGGAGCTATATCTAAATCTGAACCGCTTTTCACGAAACATGGCAAACATCATTCTAGAACTTATTCATTACGCTGTGCCAAATTTCGTGCAAGTCAAAAGATTTCCAAGGACTTTAGTGGACTATTTACCTAAAATCGGGCGAAACTATATATGGGAGCTATATCTAAATTTGAACCGATTTTCTCGAAACTTGGCACACATCATTCTGGACCAAATTCAGTACGCTATGGCAAAATTCGTGCAAATCAAAAGATTTCCAGGGACTTTAGTGGACTATTTACCTAAAATCGGGCGAAGCTATATATGGGAGCTATATCTAACTTTGAACCGAACCGATACTTTGCACATATCATTCTAGACTTAATTTAGTACGTTGTGCCACATGTCGTGCAAATGGAAAGCTATATAGGGACTTTGGTGCACAATTTACCTTAAATCGGACGAAGATATATATGGGAGCTATATCTAAATCTAAACCGATTTTTCCCAGTTTCAATAGGGTTCGTCCTTGGGCCAAACAAATGAGCTGTGCCAAATTTCATCAAATTCGGATCATAAATGCGACCAGTACTTTTTTTACAATTTAAGATGGACAAACGGACGGACGGACATGCATAAATCGACTCAGAAAGTGATTCTATTAATATTCTCAAAAGGAACCATGTGACAATCTCGTTTCCTTTTGCCTGTTACAAACATATGCATAAAGACATAATACCCTGTACCACAGTGTGGTGAAGGGTATACAAATTACATGCTCTATCGTGATTTCAACAGACAGACTGATGGACATGGATAAATCGGCATAGAATTTTATACTGATCAATAATATATATACTTAATGGGATATCAGTTGAATATCTCCAGGTGTGGCAAACGGAATGACAAATTTAAAATACACTTCACCTACCCTTACATTGGGCTATGTGAAAAATTTCGAATAGGAACCCGAATACCAAATTACATTTGTGGCATAAATAGTCAAAATACAAACAATGTGCCGGTATCCGAATTTTGCGGGGTACCTCAACACTGTGCCACTTTATATGTTTTCTTCATGAAGCCAAGGTGATAGAGCCGATGATGGTGTGTCATCGCGTTTACAAAAACGAAAATTGAAATTTATGCGTGTGAACTTTTTGTTGTTGTTGTTTAAAGTAGAAACAAAGTTAATTGATATGGAAGATGAACAAAAACCGGATGATTCCTGAATCTTCTTTTTTCGCTATCCCGATATTTTTGCCACTGACCAACAACAGCAGTTCAGTTTTTTTTCATCTTCAGGGAATTGATGTAGTACAGCAGCAGACAACAAAGATGACGACAATGAATACGATGATGATGGTTGTGCTGATGATTACGTTGACAAAGATAATGGTGTTGATGATGATGGTAACTGTGGTGGAACTGACCCCTTTATTGATGTCATTACGCATTCCAATTAGACCTCGGAGTCGAGTGGCGAGTTGACATTATAAAAGCCACAAACAACAACAAGAGCACAGTATCCTTCTTCCGCAGTCCCATGAGCCTTTTGGTTATTTGTATCGACATACATTCGAACGTACAAAGCAAAGCTCTTCTCAAATCATTTCACTCACTGTGTAGTCTCTCATCATCGTGGTGTGCGATAGGTCCCTGTGGAATGGTAAAACCACAGCGTTTTAGAGGTTTAAATGTCACAATTAAGCACAGAGCAAATTTCATTATCAAACTCTGTATATCATTTACAGATAATTTGCATTTTTCAATTCAACAAATAGACACTTTTAGGCAGGCAGGCAAGCAGACTCTACAGACAGTCGGCTGGGTCAAGCAGTTCGATGAATGGATGTACGGATGGTTGGTTGGATGGACGGATGAATGAATTGGACAAATTTTGCTGGTTCGCTAGTAAACTAATACCGGAACAAAATCAGCCATATAACAAATATATCATTATGGACAGAGATGGTTGTGAGAGTGTTTGTGCCTTTCTGTGTGTGTGAGAGAGAGCGTTTGGGAAACGTGTGTTGTGGACATCATTTGCCACAGTTGCCATTTGTATACAACAAATCAATGGACTTGGTTCGTTTTGGTTTTGGTTTCGCCTGACCAATTTGTTTGTTTGTATGTATGTGTATTGCCGGTCGATCGGCTGGATGGATGAATGAATGAATAAATCGATGTGTACGAATCAATTTCAACTAATGAGCTAAATGCACACAGAATAATTGCGACAATGCGGCCGGCAACCAGCGGATTAAAAACGCAACAAACAAGGTAAAAATTCTAAATAATAAAATAGACAATTCAAAATATAAAATGATTATCCGCTGCTACAGTTCTCTAAGTCGTCTAGAGAATTGAAAACAACTAATCACAACATCTGTCAATTTTAATGAATTTTACATCGCATTTGTATTTGATTAAGGTGAAGGGGGTGTGGTGGTTTTATTGCGAGTTATCTTTTGTGTACATCAATAAAGACAATAATCGTAATAATTAAATAATATGGAATGGAAACAATAGGTCATGACAGAGCTGTCCATCACGGTCTGACGTATGCACCTAGGAATGCACCAAAAATGCACCAAAATGTAAATGTCGTACCGCAAAATATTGATGCCCTACGTGAACTGATAATGCGGTGAGATAGAGACATCATTGGTCAACCGATCCATACTTTTTGTTTCCTATACCACCCGGTGTGGATTCCAAATTCTTTAAAGCAGTGGGGTCTTTAGATTAACTCTAAATTAGTAAAAACTATTCGATTTCTTAAAAATTTCCAACGGTAGACATTATTTCCATAGGTAGACATTTTTACTTGCAGGACATAACCGATCTACCGAAGCGATTGTTATAAAATGGGTATCATTGTATTCGACTTAAAAGGAAATCTTATCGTGTGGCCGGTGTTGGCCTTTTGTCCATAGAAGATAGTCTTAAAACGGCGGAAGTGCTGCCACCAATAAAAATGCAATTTTTTTAATCAGTATTTTCGATGGGTAAACAGCCGAACTATTCAAGACCGATGGTCAGATGCTGATCAGGAGCAATGGTCAAGCCAATGAAGCCAATGGCCAATGACAATATTGGACTAAACCAATACAGCTTTAGACCTGAAAAATCCACCATATGCCAGATTTTCACACTGTGCCAAGTCGTGGAAAAGACGGACGAAAAACACATCGACACCTTCCACTTATTCGTGGACTATAAAGCCGCATTCGACTACCCAATCAGGTGTTTAACGTAATTTCTGCGTTCGGCATTCCTGAAAAATTAATACGGCAATACAGGATTACATTAACCGGCACAATATCAGCAGTTAAAGTCGAAAAAGAACTTCTCGGAGCCGTTTAATAACTAACGAGAGTTCAGACAGAGGAAATGACACTTTGTACACCAAACAACACATGTTACTCGCCTACGCCGATGATATAGACTCGGACCAACTGTGCAACTTGACAGCTTTGAGGTAGTCAGATATTTCATTTACTTCGGAACCGCCATAAATAAAACATATGAAATACGTTTTGAGATTCGGAGAAGGATATTGTTGGCCAACGGATTCTACTATGGTCTGAGTAAGCAATTTAAGTACAAGACCACCTCACGCTAGACTAAACTCACACTCTACAAGTCGCTGATACTACCCGTGCTGGTGTATGGATCATAAGCTGGGTACTTGCACAAGCAGATAATGCAGCTCTTGGAGTGTTTGAGAGAAAAATTCTCCGAAAGATCAACGAGCTAATCTATGTCGACGGTGAATATCGGCGTTGAATGAATCACGAGCTATACCACCCATACGCGGACATCGACATAGTCAGCATAGAGCTGCAGCGATTACGGTTGGTATGTTGTGCGAATGACTGATGCTCACGCATAAGGAGAAGGCCACGAATTTGATGAAAAGATCAAGTCATGGTCTTTCAAACTGGAATTTTTTTTTTTTTTTGGTCCGGCTTATGAAACAAATTTTCTGTCTCGAACCAGCTAAATAAGTAATCAGAATTTCAACCATTTTAAACCGTTGATACCCATATTTCATTAATATGGTTCTTAGGTCGATCCCTCCGTTGTAATGAGGGCCCTTAGGGCTATCTGCGGTAAAAAATTTGTACACTAATATATATATATATATATATATAATGTACACTAATATATAAAACTTACTGTGTGGACCAATAAAGGGTAGGGAACCACTGAACATTAACTTTCTGCAGATCTATATTTTAAACCTGCCAAGATAAGCAAGGGAAATGACAGTTTTGATCATGTTGTCCTGGAGTGAACATATGCGCCAAAATAATAAAATGCTGTCATGTTTTACACAAAAGTCTTGTCCAATAAGTGTATCGGAATAACGGTGTCCAAAAGTTTAAATTTTCTTGCTCACTTTGATCGGTTGAAGGAGATGCTAACAATTGTCTTAGGGACCATCAAGCGTGATTTGCGGACCGACTGGGGTAAGATTAGTCGTGCTGTGCGTGCCATATATGCAACCCACGGTTTACCAATATGGTACAAAGCTGCTTCGATCGTCTTAGGACGGAAGAAGCTCCTTCCCTATTGAAATTGGGAGAAATCGGTTCAGGTTTAGATATAGCTCCCATATATATTTTCGTCCAATTTCATGTAAACGGTCCCTAAATATTTTTTTTTTTTTTTTTTTTTGATTTACACGAAATTTGTTACAGAGTAATGAATTAGGTATAGAATGATGTGTGCAAAGTTTCGTGAAAATCTGTTCACATTTGGATATAGCTCCCATATATATATATATATATATATTCGTCCGATTTAAGGTAAATTGTGCGCCAAAGTCCCTATATATCTTTCGATTTGCACGAAATTTGGCACAGCGTAATGAATTAGGTCTACCATGATGTGTGTTAAGTTTCGTGAAAATCGGTTCAGATTTGGATATAGCTCCCATATATATTTTCGTCCGATTTAAGGTAAATGGTGTACCAAAGTTTCTATATATACTTCGATTTGCACGAAATTTGGCATAGCGTACTGAATTAAGTCTAGAACGATGTGTGTTAAATTTTGTGAAAATCGGTTCAGATTTAGATATAGTTCCCATATATATTTTCGTCCGATTTTAGGTAAATAGTGCATCAAAGTCCTTTTATAAGCTTCGATTTGCACAGAATTTGGCTTAGCGTTCTAAATTGAGTCAAGAAGGATGAGTGGTGAGTTTCGGGAAAATCGGTCGATATTTCGATATAGCTCCCATGTATATGCTCATCCGATTTTATGTAAATGATGCACCAACGTCCCGATATATCCTTCGATTTGCACGAAATTTGCACAGCGTACTGAATTAAGTCTAAAACGATGTGTGTTAAATTTCGTGGATATCGGTTCAGATATAGATATAGTTTCTATATATATTTACGTCCGATTTTCGGTAAATAGTGCACCAAAGTCCCTTTATATCCTTCGATTTGCACGAAATTTGGCATAGCGTACTGATTTGAGTCTAGATAATGAGTGATGAGTGTCAGGAAAATCGGTTTAGATTCCGACATATCTCCCATATATATTTTCGTCCGATTTTATGTAAATGGTGCACCAAGGTTCCTATATATCCTTCGATTTGCACAAAATTTGGCATAGCGTACTGAATTAAGTCTAGAGAGATGTGTGTTAATTTACGTGAAAATCGGTTCAGATTTAGAAATAGTTCCCACATATAGATTATATTTTTAACAACGCGGCGTACCGAATAGCGTGTATCAATTTTGCTATAAATCGTTTTCCATAAATTTTCCCCATGTTACGCAGGTGGCTCTAAATCTGCTCGAATGGGATCAATGGGTACGTAAATCGGCAGAAGAATAGAATGCCAATCTGTCAGAAGCATTTCAAATCCTGCTAATAACATTGTAGTTATTGACACTAGAAAGACGGGAATTTTGTATATACCTATATTGCCTAAAATCGGTCAAAATGACTTCATTCTGAAAAATTTTTTATTGTGTAAAGAAATTTTTTTAAACTATTTTTTTAATATTTGTTACATTATTTACAATCATACAAAACGTTGTTATTATTTGTTTTCAGTGGTAGGGCTCTCGGGTTTCCCCTTTTGAAAAATAAGAGCGCGGACAAAACGTTCGAAAAAAGAGGAAGACTTTACTCTAAGAGTGAAATCGACTGGAAATATAAAATTAATTTTTCCCGATTTGTGTGTTCGTATGTGTTTCTAGAGTAGCAAACGGGTTTCGATGCTGTTGTACCGATCTGGTCATATAAGAAATTTACTTTTTACAGTAATAAAAGTAGTTTGATTATTTAATATTTCAAAAAGGTCAAAATGACCGCTTTTAGGCTATTTAGGTATAGCACATGTGAATACGGGGAATGAAAGAGGGGAGGAAGCAGCTACTATGATTAATAAACGTAGTTCTATGTGGTAGAAAAAGTCACCAAATTTTAAAAAGCTGAGTCATAATATACACAATTGTTTTTGTACTTGAAATTTAAAAACCGTCAAAATGACTGCTCTCGGCAATCTAGTGTTAAAAGGCAATCCCATGTATATGGATGTACCGTATGAGGATCACTTGCGGTCGAAATGTACATAAAATAATCATTAAACATTAAATTATTAATAAATTACTATTAATTCAAATAAAATTAAACATTAAATTACTATTAATTCAAATAAAAATTTTATTAATTTTAAGTCATTTTTTGTGAAAACTTTTCCAATACATGGTTATTCAGACCATGGTGTGCGGAGTTTTCATATAAATCTATGTCAAACAATCAAATCACTTTAAATTGTGATAAATTGACTCACGCGCTTTTTTCTTGCAAAAAAACACCTAATTAAATTCTTAATTATTTAATAATAAACATCATTAATTATTTGAAATATTTACAAATGTATGTACTTATTGTATTAGTTAAACAAACAGAAACCCCCCTACCACCCTTACCACCATTATAAAACGATAACAACGCGCTGATAAAATATTTACATGAACTTGTTTTTGAACGGCATTGTGTCAATTAAAAGGGCATAAGCATCAGTGTGATTGTAAACTCACAGATCATTCAACCGTAAAAACTACAGTAACAATTTTTAAATAATATATATAATAAATAAAATCAACAAGTAAATTCTATAAAAATGTATCAGTTGTAAGCAAGTTTTACTGTATCCCAATGCAACATGTTAAAAATGTGTACCTTCTATTTTTGCTCAGTGTACAACTGAAGATAACAGCATAGCCAATAAATATTTCATTCATAACTATCAGTGAAATCACTGTGTGCTCCCACGTTTGACAAGCGATAAAAAAACCAAAAAAAAAAAATCTCCAACTGTACATTAAACTATGATTTGCCATTTCTTGTTGCGGTATTGTTTTATTTTCGGTGTGCGACTGCGTTTATATTTGGTTGTTCTTTGACTTTTTTATATGGCTTCGTTTCATATTTGTGTTGTGGTGGTGAGTCAGTCAGTCATTCAATTGAAGAGGAAATGTCGGCATAAATATACGTACGATTTTATAGTAAATATTCATTAATTGTACATACGAAGTGTTTTATGTATGTAATCACACACACTCACATTTATATCTATGTGTTTGTACAAGTAGTTCTTGTGTTTTTGTTTTTTTTCTGAATGAACGCAAGTCACGCCGTTTATCACGCCATACTCCACCTCAATTGCCGCACATTGTTTCCAATTGTGGTTTCATTTGTAAAGTCTGGTCTGGTTTTTGGTTTGGAACATTTAGATATGTATCGACTACAGTTGTGCAAATATTTGGGTTTGGGGGGTAAACATATTTTGTTTTATCATTTTTATTTAATAACATAAACAAGAAGAATGAAATTATTCAGGTAGGTTATGATACACTTTCATGGGCGGAGTACTTTTCTTAACTTTGAGCAATTTTATTATACAAAATTCGAATTAAACATTAACCAGTGAGCGGAGCAGTATAGTCGGATGGAGCCGGATGGTTCTATATTTTGGGCAATATTTCGCGATATTTGCACACTTTTGACTGGCTAACATATTAGGCGTTGTCCTTGACCATAACTGGAACATCATGGAACATTTCAAAGTGATCAGCGCTATATTTACTAAATGATATATGAATACGTAAGCACCTGTAAATATTTAAGTGTAACTCCCGCATCCGAGTACCTACGGCAATATAATTGGTATCAATTTAAAGGTCAACCACTCCTTATGGATATACTAGCATCTTCTCGGGTCTATGTCATTCAGGAGTAAATATATACGCCATAGAATACAAATTTTGTAATTTTTCACACAAAAGTCAGGCTCCATTTGACCCGCTAAATATTGAGCGATCTTTATCAAAACAAGTATGCTTATTCTTTGGCCCGATATCCTTCTCCATGCAAAAATTCGCGGTGTTTGGGCCATAACTGTGACCTGTATCGTGTTTACAAATTATAATGGACAGACGGACGGACACACAGCAAGTCGAGATATGACTTTCGGTATACTTAAAGGTGGGTCTAGGACCAATATTTCGTGGTGTTACAAACAAGGGTATAACAAGATTTATATGAAAGAAAAACAAAAATAATATGAATAGTTAAAAATGGGTATATGTTAGCATCTTTGTGTAAATAAAAATTTCGATAAGGTCTTTTACTTAACAATAAATAAATTACTTAGTATAAATACAGATAAAAACCAGTAAGGAAAGTTCAAAAGTCGGACGGGGCCGACTATATGATACCCTTCACCACTATGGGTACATGCAAGACATGTTAATATCTACAATATCCTGCAGATATAGAAATTTCGCATGCATCAGTCGGGACCTAATTCAGTACTCTGTGCAAAATTTTGCTTCAATCGGAACAATATTGGGAGTTTGGTGCACAATTTACTTTAAATCGGACTAAACTATATATGGGAGCTATATCAAAATCTGAACCGATTTCAACTAAACTTCTCATTCATGAATGACCTAGTTTAGTACGCTGTGTAAAATTTTGTCGCAATAGGATAAATATTGGCAGTATGGAGCTTCATTTACATAAAATGGGACGAAACTATATATAGCAACTATATCTAAATCTGTGCCGATTACAACAAAATTTTACATACATTCAGTACTCGGTGCAAAATTTTGCTTTAGTCGTCCACTATTGTGAGTTTGGTGTACTATTTACATTAAATCGGACGAAACTATAAATCGGAGCTATATCTAAATATGAACCGAAACTCAACAAAACTTGGCATATAACTATCTAGACCTAATTCAATACTCTGCCCAAAAATTTGCTTCAATCGGACCAATATTGGGAGTTTGGTGCACAATTTACTTTAAATCGGACGAAACTAAATATGGGAGCTATATCTAAATCTGAACCGATTTCAACAAAACTTCGCATTCATTAATCATGACCTAATTTAGTACTGTATAAAAAGGGGGTTATAAGGGGACTACCCCTAAAAGGGGCGCGAATATTAATAATTTTTGGGAGGGAGGTTTGTTACCATATACAAGTACAAAAAACCAAATTACAAAGAATTTGGTTAAAAAACGCGTTGAAGAACCCCAAAATACAGAAAATTGGGGGGTACCCTTATATGGGGGCTAACCGAAAAAATTGACCTATATTTATAATTTATTGTGGAGATATTTGCTACCTAATAAGAACTCGACGTACTAAATTACAGTCAATTCTGTCGAAAAATACGATAAGAACCCCCAAAATACCAAAAATTTGGGGGTACCGTTATATGGGGACTACCAGAAAAACTGGACCTATATTTATAATTTTTAGTGGAGTAATTTGGTACCCAATAAGAACCCAATGTACAAAATTTCAGGGAATTCAGTTATAAAACGAGCTCAAGAATCCCAAAATACCGAAAATTGGGAGTACCCTTATATGGGGACTATCCGAAAAAATTCACCTATATTTATAATTTTTAGTGGGGAGATCTGCTACCCAATAAGAACTCAAAGTACCAAATTTCAGCGAATTCGTTCGAAAAATGCGATCAAAACCCCCAAAATACCGAAAATTGGGGTACCCTTATATGGGGGCTATCCGAAAAAATGGACCTTTATTTATAATTTTTGGTAGGGAGATTTGCTACCCAATAAGAACTCAAAGTACCAAATTTCAGCGAATTCAGTTAAAAAATGCACTCAAGAACCTCAAAATACCGAAAATTTGGGGGTACCCGTATATGGGAGCTATGCCTAAACATGGACCGATTTTCTCCAATTTCAATAGGGTTCGTCCTTAGGCCAATTAAGTGACCTATGCCAAATTTCATCCAAATCGGATCATAAATGCGACCTGTACTTTGTTAACAAAAATACATGGACGGACGGACGGACAGACTCAGAAAGTGATTCTATGCATATTCTTAAAAGGAACCATGTGTCTATTTCGTTTCCGTTTGCCTGTTACAAACATATGCACAAATACATAATACCCTGTACCACAGTGTGGTGAAGGGTATAAAGATATATCGTTAAGTGGCGCCTTCAACATGGGTTTCCCCACCCTGAGATTACGTGTTTATACCCTTCACCACACTGTGGTACAGGGTATTATGTCTTTGTGCATATGTTTGTAACAGGCAAAAATAATCGAGATAGACCCATGGTTCCTTTTGAGAATATGCATAGAATCACTTTCTGAGTCGATTTAGGCATGTCCGTCTGTCCGTCCGTCCGTCTGTCCATGTTAAATTGTAAACAAAGTACAGGTCGCATTTATGATCCGAATTGGATGAAATTTGGCACAGGTCACTTAATTGGCGCAAGGACGAACCCTATTGAAATTGGAGAAAATCGGTCCACGTTTAGGCATAGCTCCCATACAAGGGTACCCCAAAATTTTCGGTATTTTGAGGTTCTTGAGCGCGTTTTTTAACTGAATTCGCTGAAATTTGGTACTTTGAGTTCTTATTGGGTAGCAAATCTCCCTACCAAAAATTATAAATAAAGGTCAATTTTTTCGAATAGCCCCCATATAAGGGTACCCCCAATTTTCGGTATTTTGAGGTTCTTGAGCGCGTTTTTTAACTGAATTCGCTGAAATTTGGTACTTTGAGTTCATATTGGGTAGCTAATCTTCCTACCAAAAATTATAAATAAAGGTCCATTTTTTCGGATAGCCCCCATATAAGGGTACCCCCATTTTTTGGTATTTTGGGGGTTTTGATCGCATTTTTCGACCGAATTCGCCGAAATTTGGTACTTTGAGTTCTTATTAGGTGGCAAATCCCCCTACCAAAAATTAATATTACAGGTCCATTTTTTCGGAGAGCCCCCATATAAGGGTACCCTAAATTTTCGGTGTTTTCGGGTTCTTGGGCTCGTTTTATAAGTGAATTCTCTGAAATTTTGTACATTGGGTTCTTATTGGGTACCAAATTACTCCACTAAAAATTATAAATATAGGTCCAGTTTTTCTGGTAGTCCCCATATAACGGTGTCCCCAAATTTTTGGTATTTTGGGAGTTCTGATCGTATTTTTCGACCGAATTGATTGTAATTTAGTACGTCGAGTTCTTATAAGGTAGCAAATCTCTCTGCTATAAATTATAAATATTGGTCAATTTTTTCCGGTAGCCCCCATATAAGGGTATCCCCAATTTTCGGTATTTTTAGGTTCTTGAACCAAATTTTTTTTACCCTTCACCACACTGTGGTACAGGGTATTATGTCTTTGTGCATATGTTTGTAACAGGCAAAAGGAAACGAGATAGGCACATGGTTCCTTTTGAGAATATGCATAGAATCACTTTTTGAGTCGATTTAAGACGAAATTTGGCACAGCGTAACAAATTAGGTCTAGAATGATGTGTGTTAAGTTTCCTGAAATCGGTTCAGATTTAGATATAGCTTCTATATCTGACCAAATTAAAAATTTAGTATAGGTTGCAGAATGACATGTTTATGGATCGATTTTCATGTTAGTGGTCCTTCAAAAATTCGACGTCTGTTATGATTCATCGGTTGAATATACCCAAAGTGGTGAAGGGTATCATATAGTCGGCCCCGTCCGACTTTGCTACTTTCCTTACTGGTTTTTTATTGATATCTATATCAATGGTAAAACACTATAACTAATAATACGGCTTTATTGTGCATAGTTTATGATATACAAAAAAACAGTAAAGAAAGCTGAGAAGTTGGTCGGGACCGACTATATTATACCTTTCACCACTTTGGTTATATACAAGAGATGCTCCTAAGATTCTTATTATAAGGTACGTTAGGATTGGGGTCCACTGGTATAAACTAATTTAAACAATCAATACACATGTCATTCTAAAATCTATGCAAAAATTCCCCTCACTAATGAAAGCTTAATGTAAATTTGGTTCGATTTGGATTTGTAAGAATATATATGGGAAATTAGAAAAATATTTTAAAGTCCTTGAAACTGAGGCGGATATAGGTACCTTGAATGTAGGAAAAACTGCAAAAACTTATTTTGACTAATTCGCGTATGTAATCGCGTTTTTCTTCAATTCGCGAATCTGTGTGAAAACAGGTCTAAAATACATCGATACGCGATACGTGGTGGCACATCCGCGGTTCTTAACAGATTATTTTAAAATAGATGTACTTTTGTGTATTTTCATAGGAGATTACTGAAATCTGATGCGAATAAAAATCTTATGCACGTTGCCTCATTTTTAGCCAATTTTAGGGTGTTTGCATAGTAAAGTGCATCGAAAAATTCAAACCAGTAAGGAAAGTAGTAAAGTCGGGCGGGGCCGACTATATGATCCCCTTTACCACTTTGGCATATTCAACAGATGAATCGTTACAGACGTCGAATTTTTTAAGGACCATTAACATGAAAATGGATCCATAAACATGTCATTCTGCCACCTATACTGAATTTTTCATTTGGTCAGACATAGGGTTGCTTCTTATGTTATAGTAACTTCAGTACGTAGTGCAATATTTTGTGCCGATTGGACCCACCTCGTTGAAGCATTTATATCCTACCTCTAGGTTATACTAACTTCAGTACATTGTGCAAAATTTGTGTGAATTTGGCGTTGAATCGGGCGAAAATATATGTAGAAGCTATATCAAAATCTGAACCGATTTCAATGAGACTTGGCAGAGATTAGCTACAGTTCATTGTACAAAATTGTGTGGCAATCGGACTCAAAGGTGCACCATTTACATTAAATCGGAAGAAAATATATATGGGAGCTATTCTAAATATTTACCGATTTTCAGGAAACTTAACACACATCATTCTAGACCTAATTAATTACGCTATGCCAAATTTCGAGCAAATCGAAAGACATATAGGGACTTTGGTGCACCATTTACATTAAATCGGACGAAAATGTATATGGGAGCTATATCTAAATCTGGACCGATTTTCAGGAAACTTAACACACATCATTCCAGACCTAACTCACTGCGCTGTGCCAAATTTCGCGAAAATCGAAAGATATATGGGGACTTTGGTATACTATTTACATAAAATCGGACGAAAATATATATGGGAGCTATATCTAAATCTTGACCGATTTTCAGGAAACTCAGCACACATCATTCCAGACCTAACTCACTGCGCTGTGCCAAATTTCGTGCAAATCGAAAGAAATATAGGGACTTTGGTACACCATTTACATTAAATCGGACGAAAATATATATATGGGAGCTATATCTAAATCTGAACCGATTTTTTCAATTTCAATAGGATTCGTCCTTGGGCCAAATAAGAGACCTATGTCAAATTTCATCCAATTCGGATCATAAATGCGACCTGTACTTTGTTCACAATTTAACATGGACAGACAGACGGACGGACGAACATGCATAAATAGACTTAAAAAGTTTTTCGATGCATATTCTCAAAAGGAACCATGTGTCTATCTCGTTTCCTTTTCCTGTTACAAACATATGCACAAAGACATAATACCATGTAGGGGAGACTGGGGCACCTTCGGCAATCGCGTTTTCGATATGAAGCTCTCACCGTACATCACTAGTTTCGATACATAGGTATCGAATATCGAAATAAATAACTGACACAAAGTTTGAAATTTCTAGCTAATAAACTTATTTAGATACATGGGTTTTTATATTTATATAGATGTTTCTGTAATATTTCAATTCCACTTCGTAAGTATTTCGCGTATAAAACTTTTTAAATTGTTAAGACAATATTATTAAGAAGTGGTTAACTACGATGTGTATTATTATAGAAATGTTTAAAAATATAATGTTTTTAAAAACTGATCGAAAAAAATGAAAAAAACTATAAAAACTACATTCGGGGTACATTCGGCATTTTAAAGTGGGGCACATTCGGCTATATGCAGATTGTGCAATATTATTTCCTTAAAATGTTTTTGAGTTTGTCTTTAAAACTAATCCTTTAATATGGTCCGAAATTGCATATATAATATCAAACGTACTTGTATTGACGAAAATGCGATAGAAAACCCTTATTTCTGATGTTGTGTGCGAGCTTGAGATGTAAACGTACGCCGTTAGAAAATAAAGCCCTATAATTCAAACATTGTGTGGCGTATTAAAACCAAATAGAGCCTTTAGAGGATCAGAATTTCAACCAGACTGATAGCGATGACAATTACCCGGCTATGACTATGTTGCCGAATGTGCCCCATCAAATGCCGAAGCTACCCCGGGTTGGGGCACATTCGGCGAATTTGACTTTTTTTACAAAACTGTAAAATTTTTTAACTAATACTATTTTTTTATATCTTTTTGGTACTATTTTGTATAACTAAGTGTCTGAGGACAATAATCAGCCATAACGTTGTTATATATGTTGAATAAGTACTGAGATATAGAGCTCTAAAAAAAAGTGCCGAAGGTGCCCCAGTCTCCCCTACCACAGTGTGGTGAAGGGTATAAAAGCTGTTTGTTTTTATAAAAAAATAATTTATTTTATTTTCAGATATCTTCATGCTTCTGTTTGTTTGTCGCGACTATTAAATAGTATTTCAATGTGATGTGACAAGTATGCAAAGAAAACAAATGTGTTTAACCATTTGTGAAGAAATTCGCGAGTTACAACCAATAGGAATTCATTTAATTGATATAAGCTATAACTTTTGCGCGCCGCATCTGAATTTGTGAACGCGAAGAGATTTCTAATCAGTATATTTTCATTAACATATGTTACACAAATCATTTTTTCAATTTTTTAATTTTTATACCCTTCACCACACTGTGGTACAGGGTATTATGTCTTTGTGCATATGTTTGTAACAGGCAAAAGGAATCGAGATAGACCCATAGTTACCTTTGAGAATATGCATAGAATCACTTTCTGAGTCGATTTACGCATGTCCGTCTGTCCGTCTGTCCGTCCATGTACTATTGTGAACAAAGTACAGGTCGCATTTATGATCCGATTTGGATGAAATTAGGCACAGTTCACTTATTTGGCCCAGGGACGAACCCTATTGAAATTGAGAAAAATCGGTTCAGATTTAGATATAGCTCCCATATATAGTTTCGTCCGATTTAAGGTAAATGGTGCACCAAAGTCCCTATATATCGTTCGATTTGCACGAAATTTGGCACAGCGTAATGAATTAAGCCTAGAATAATGTCTGCCAAGTTTCGTAAAAATCGGTCCAGATTTAGATATAGCTCCCATATATAGTTTCGTCCGATTTTATGTAAATGGTGCACCAAAGTCCCTATATATCTTTCGATTTGCAAGAAATTTGGCAAAACGTACTTAATTGAGCTTAGAGTGATGTCTGCCAAGTTTCGTGAAAATCGGTCCAGATTTAGATATAGCTCCGATTTTATGTAAGTGATCCGATTTTATGTAAGTGATGCACCAAAGTCCCTATATATATTTCGATTTGCACGAAATTTGGCATAACGTACTTAATAGAGCCTAGAGTGCTTTATGCCAAGTTTCCTGGAATGATGTGTGCTGAGTTTCGTGAAAATCGGTTCAGATTAAGATATATATATATATATTTCCGTCAGATTTAATGTAAATAATGTACCAAAGTTCTAATATTGCATAGATCGATTGATTTTAAGTAATTGACACACCAAGGAACCAATATATGATTGAAAGAACAAAACGTACTGAAATTAGTATAACCCAACCTGTGAAAAGTTTCGTTGAAATCGGTTCAAATTTGGATATAGATTCCACATATATTTTCATCTAAGGTAATTGGTGCTTTTAAGACCCTATATATCTTTGCACGAAATTTGGCATAGCGTGCTGAATTGCGTCTATAATAATGTGTGCCAAGTTTCATGAAAATCGGTTCAGATGTATATAAAGCTCCCATATATATATATAGTCGCCCGATTTTAGGTAAATGGTGCACCAAAGTCTTTGAAAATCATTCCATTTGCACGAAATTTGTCATAGCGTACTGAATTAAGTTTAGAATGACGTAAGCTAAATTTCGTGAAAATCGGTTCAGATTTAAATGTAGCTCCCATATGTATTTTCGTCCGGTTTTATGTAATTGGTGCATCGATAGGATACATCTGTTGAATATACCCAAAGTGGTGAAGGGTATCATATAGTCGGCCCAGTCCGACTTTACTACTTTCCTTACTGGTTTTTATTGAATTTTAAAAGAATTTTTTTAATTTCCCATATGGAAGCTATATCTAAATCCTAACCGAATTCAACAAACCTTAACACAAAACATTCTAGACTAAAATGCATACCAGCTGCCAAATTTCGGGTATATGGAACAAACGTAGGCTCTTTGGTTAATCATATACATCGGACGAAAATATAAATGGAAGCCATTACTAAATTTGAACCAACATGTGACATGTGCCTTAAGCGATTTGATTTGATAACTGTTTTCCTCTTTATTCGAGAAGTAAACAAATTTGTCGAAATGTGTTATAATATAAATTAAATAATAGGAAACGTCATTTGTACCAAATCCAGTTATACAGTCATTTGATTTTGAAAATATGACGTATCATATTATATTATATAAATTATTTTGTGTTCGGTTCTCGAACAAACAATTGTCAAGATTTATATTGGCAATTACTTCAATAAACCGTCGTCATTGTGCATGCACAACGCAATAAAACGACAATTTGAAATATTTATATTAATCTAAATTTAATTAATGTGTTTTTTGAAGAATTCAAAATTTGTATGGCGTTGCAGAAAGAGCAAACACCTCGGAGAACTTGTGCCAAAAACGAGTTTGTTTGGTTCGATGTCGCTTCAAACAAAACAAAGCAAAGTAGACAGTATTACGTTAAACACACATTAATTTTTTATGGAAGGTGGCGTGATCAAGAATTGATTTTATATATATTAAATTGCTTACATGAATATTAGGGTGTAATGCTGCAAGCGAGGCAAGGCAGGCATTTTTAGGCAACCATATTAAAAAAAAATTCCCAAAATTTACCAGATTGTCGCCTAACATAGATGTATTATTTATTACATCCACATGTATCCAGTTTTATAATACCCCAATGTTTTCTAATGTCCGAACAGTTGCTGTCACAAAAATATGACCTTCAACATACCCTGAATATAAATTCACAAGTTCTACATTTACATGTGGTTAGCATAAAATGTCATTGAAATGAAAATATAAATTTTTTCTCGCATGCAGACATACATAGTTACATACACATGTATGTATGTATGTACGATATGTATGTCTATATAAGTAATACCCATAAGAATAAATAATGAATGCATTACATTTTTTTCTTCAGGTTTGTCTCTTGTCCGAACAACTTGCCAACAGGTTGTTGTCGGACAGCCATGAAGCAGTAGTATTTTCATTATTTTCTGTCATGCATTTGTATGGCATTTGAAATTTTCAAAACAAACAAATGAAAAAATAGTGTTTTGGATTGTAGAACGAGTTTGTTTATTATGCTTCTTCTTCTGTACTCTTATTGGGGTAGTCTTGTTGTTTTTGTATAAGTCAAATGTCTGACGCTTGTCTGTCTGGTCGAACTTGTGTAGATATGAATGAATGGAGATGTGTATTCATTTTGAAAATAGCCACAAACATATAAATATACATACATATGTATATGAGGACCTACATATGTACATACATGTGAACATAAATGAACCTAACTATACATATTTGTATGTTTGTATATTTGTCTTCATTGACTCATAAAGCATGTCTGATATTTTTCCTCTTGTTTGTTGTTATTTTTTTTCAAATCTGTGTTCGTTAGTTTAGTTCGAACTAATTAGATGTCAACTAGATTATTTTTAAGATTTTTCCAATTAAAGTTAATTGTTTTCTAATTACCCCCGGCTGCCAGACACCGGATTTGCATAGACAAAAAACAATAAATAAATTAGCATAGGTTTTGGACAAATTTACATATATTCTGCCGTTGCTGTTGTTCTCGAAAATAAAATGGACTTTACACAGATCATCATTCATTGTTCTTTGGCGATTATAAAAATAGGCATATATTATGCACGTGGATAATACAAAGAAAGATATATGAACAAAAAATGGATAAATTAAAAAAAAAAAACAAAAAATCGAAAATGAGGCAATTAAAAAAATTCGTTAAGCTCAAAGAAATATTTGTGAGTCAGTGTGACTTAACATATCCAATAAGAATGAGAACTTTGTCCAATGTGTACAACTGAAATCAGTCGGGGACAAGGGTCACAACTGCTCCAGGGTACCATTAGTGCTAACTAATCATAAATTTATGCGTGAAGCCAGTGTTAAGTTATTGAAAGCTCTTCCATATGACTGAGAAAACAAGTAACACCAGTAAGGAAAGTTCAAACGGGCCGACTAAATGATACTTTGCATCATTTTGGGTATATGGGGTCAACTACATATATTAGGTTGGGGAAAGAGAAATCCATAATTTTTCGGCAGATGTCTGTACTTATAGATTTCTCGTAAAGTATCGATCTTCGTCCATTGGCCAATAAGTGACTTGTGCCAAATTTCATCTAAATCGGACCATAAATGCGACCTGTACTTTGTTTACAATTTAACATGGGCAGAGGTACGAAAAGACGGACATGTATAAATCAACTCAGAAATCGATTCTATGCATATTCTCAAAAGGAACTATGTGCCTATCTCGTTTCCTATCGCCTGTTACAAACATATGCATAAATAAAATAATACCCTGTACCACAGTGTGGTGAAGGGTATAAAATGGTAAAAATCATTGAATTTCCTTAAATCAATGCAAATTTTCTAGTTGAATTTCAGATCTATTAGGTCAAGACTTGGACCTTACTTTCTCCAAAAATATATACTTTATAAAAAAAAAGTCATAATGCAGCTAAAGCCTTAAAAATTGGTCGATGCCTTTATATTGGAACTTCACCAAAACGTAAACTGAAATTGTTATGTTGTAGAACATTTGGCACTCCAAGAGAATCTGAAAATCAAATAACAACATATTTGGTTGAAAAACATGTCAAAATCTCCCTAAAATATTCACCAATATTAATAGTTTTTAGTAGGATGATTTTCTACCTAGTGAGATTATTGGGGGTACCGCTATATAGAGGCAACATCGAAACATGGACCAATATTGATCATTTTTGCAAAAAGATTTTCTGCTCAGTGAGAATCTTTAATATTAATTTACACTTTATTATGTTGAAAAACGTACTCAAAAGCTTTTAAATACCTAATAAGGGGTTATCAAAAGGTGGACCGATATATCCCATTTTCAACACCAAACATCCTAGGAGGAGTACTCACCCATAAAATGGTAAAAAATTTCAATATTTATAAATCCAATATCATATGTCCGATATGAACCGTACTTTGCACAACATATTATCTTTACCACGCAAAGATAAAGTCCGAAGGTGGGACCCGTCGGCTCTCTCTCTGGTATCTCCCCCACTAAGGATCCATATTTTATAAATTTGTAAAGTTAATTTGAAGAGGGCTCCCTCTTTCTGGTATCTCCCCCACTAAGGATCCATATTTTATAAATTTGTAAATTTAATTTGATGAGAATTGAATAACCGATTCGATCAACATTAAATTGGAAATTCGTTTGTAACTCATCGATATAATAATTTCCGACCAGTGTAGTTCGATGACGATATAAGCATGTCCGTCCGTCTGTCTGTTGTAAACACTCTAGAGCCTAAACAAATGGAGATAGATCGCCAAAAGAGTCGTCTTTTGTCTGCAGGCAGGTCAAGTTCGATGATGGGATTTGTCGGTCTAGGTTTAGGCATAGCTTCCATATAAGGGTATCCCCAATTTTCGGTATTTTGGGGTTCTTCAATGACCAGAACCCATTCTACATGCAAATTTCGTGAAGAGTGGTTCATAACTGTGGCCTGTTCATAACTGTGTTGGGGCTAGGACTAATATTTAGTGGCGTTACAAACTCGTGGGGCTGCACAAAGCTATAATACCCTGGCAACATAGTTGTGTAGGGTTTAAAAAAGGGTTTCTGGCCAATCATACTTAATATAGGATTATAGTTTACCGGACCCCAGCAAAGGCTTCGTCATTTTGTAGAAAAGAAATAGATATAATTTGGCATTTAAGATATTTGGAGGTCAATGGACCTCCCCACAGAACATTTTCAAGGTTTTATGGTTTGATTTCGTTCACTTCGTAATTTTTTGGGTCAATTTAAGTATACGTAAAATGGATAATCGTAAAAAACATTTGAGGAAACCGTGTAGGATATGTGAAAATACCAATTCATGGTCGTAAAGCACCTTCTGCACCTCTCACGGTCATTTTTATACCCTTCACCACACTGTGGTACAGGGTATTATATCTTTGTGCATTTGTTTGTAACAGGCAAAAATAATCGAGATAGACCCATTGTTCCTTTTGAGAATATGCATAGAATCACTTTCTGAGTCGATTTATGCATGTCCGTCTGTCCGTCCGTCTTTCCGTCCATGTATTTTTGTTAACAAAGTACAGGTCGCATTTATGATCCGATTTGGATGAAATTTGGCACAGGTCACTTAATTGGCCCAAGGACGAACCCTATTGAAAATTGGAAAAATCGGTTCAGATTTAGATATAGCTCCCATATATATTTTCGCCTGATCTGAGGTAAATGGGGCTCCAAAGTGCCTATATATCTTTCGATTTGCACGAAATTTGGAATAGAGTACTGAATTAGGTCCGTAGTGATGAGTGCCAAGTTTCGAGAAAATTGGTTCAGATTTAGATATAGCTCCCATATATAGTTTCGTCCGATTTAAGGTAAATGGTGCACCAAAACCTGCTTTAAATCTATTTACAAAATTTGGAATAGGTTGCAGAATAGCATGTGTTGGAACTGATGTTAGTCGGTTTAATTATAGATAATGATCGCATATTTAAGTTCGTAATAATTATCTTAGAGCAATTGTTCGGTGCAATTTGTGGGCCGACAGAATTATCGGAAGCACTTTTCTAATATATGGTCAGTCAGACAGTTACTATGGGAGGATCACCCATTTTTAGCCCGAATCGAAGATAGTGGTTATTAAAAAGAAATAATTCCAATTCCAAATAATTTCAGCCATTTTAAACATATTTTTATGTTATTTGAAAAAAATGACGGGTGGTATACCATGAAATCTAATTAAATTATATTGGACTCTGAACCGATTCTTATCATAGGACAAAATAGGACAAAAAAGCCAACCAATTTTCATCTCACTCGGATGAAAAATTTTACCTGCACTTTGAGTAAAAAAATTATATGTTCAGATGATTATGCTCACTAGCTAACTGTGGGTCTACCTTGATATCTTTTTTCATATTACTTGCATATGCGCCAATGCATAATAGGGTAGGGGAAGTAGGCAGGGAGGACCGGGTCCCTTTGAAATGAAATCCTTTGTATAAAAGTACACTGAAATAGGAACTCTCAAAAGTTTACATTCTATTCAGTAAAAAGGTACCAAGACTCCTATGAAACAGAATATTTGGATATACCGGATATAACAAAACGAGGACCGACATATCCCATTTCCAAAACCAAACATCCTAGGATTAGTAGGAAAGTAGGTGTAAATTTTCTATTTTAAATAAGGCGATTTTATGATGATTTTAAAACATTCACAAACCAATTTAAAAAATATTTCTTCTAAAAAAAATCTGCTCGCTATGGAACATTTCTTCCGTGAATGACTCATATATAATGGTAGCGTGAAGCAAAAAACAGTCGTGAATGAAATTTAAATGAGCAATTATCACGTTAAAATTGAAAATTGATTAGCTTGTTTACCACACAAAAAAAAACTGTTGATATGAAAAAGAAGTGATGGAAGTTATTTTATGAAGTGAAACCGAAAGTGAAGTTTGAGAGAATGGGGAGTTATTCTATGAAGTTACGATTTAAGGGGTGGTGGACTTCGCAAAAAAATTAAAATATTTCTCTCAGACTTCTGGAAAGAACTATATATTTTTATACCCTTCACCACGCTGTGGTACAGGGTATTATGTCTTTGTGCATATGTTTGTAACAGGCAAAAATAATTGAGATAGACCCATGGTTCCTTTTGAGAATATGCATAGAATCACTTTCTAAGTCGATTTATGCATGACCGTCCGTCCGTCCGTCCGTCTGTCCGTCCGTCTGTCTGTCCATGTTAAATTGTAAACAAAGTACAGGTCGCATTTATGATCCGAATTGGATGAAATTTGGCATAGGTCACTTATTCGGCCCAAGGACGAACCCTATTGAAATTGGGAAAAATCGGTTCAGATTTAGATATAGCTCCCATATATATATTTAACCGATTTAATGTAAACGGTCCCTATATATCTTTCGATCTGCACGAAATTTGGTACAGGGTAATCATTTAGGCCTATAATGATGTCTGCCAATTTTCGTGAAAATCGGTCCAGATTTAGATATAGCTCCCATATATAGTTTCGTCCGATTTCATGTAAATGGTGCCCCTAAGTCCCTATATATCTTTTGATTTGTACGAAATTTGGCATAACGTACTGAATTAAGCCTAGAGTGATGTCTGCCAAGTTTCGTGAAAATCGGTCCAGATTTAGATATAGCTCCCATATATAGTTTCGTCCGATTTCATACAAATGGTGCCCCAAAGTCCCTATATATCTTTTGATTTGCACGAAATTTGGCATAACGTACTGAATTAAGCCTAGAGTGATGTCTGGCAATTTTCGTGAAAATCGGTCCAGATTTAGATATAGCTCCCATATATAGTTTCGTCCGATTTCATGTAAATGGTGCCCTAATGTTCTTATATATCTTTCGATTGGCACGAAATTTGGTATAACGTACAGAATTGAGCCAAGAATGATGTCTGCCAAGTTTCGAGAAAATCGGTCCAGATTTAGATATAGCTCCCATATATAGCTTCGTCCGATTACATGTAAATGGTGCACCAAAGCCCCTATATATCCTTCGATTTGCACGAAATTTGGCATAACGTACTTAATTGAGCCCAGAATGATGTCTGCCAAGTTTCGAGAAAATCGGTCCAGATTTAGATATAGCTCCCATATATAGTTTCGTCTGATTTCATGTAAATGGTGCCCTAATGTTCTTATATATCTTTCGATTTCCACGAAATTTGGTATAACGTACTGAATTGAGCCTAGAATGATGTCTGCCAAGTTTCGAGAAAATCGGTCCAGATTTAGATATAGCTCCCATATATATCTTCGTCCGATTACATGTAAATGGTGCACCAAAGTCCATATATATCCTTCGATTTGCACGAAATTTGGCATAACGTACTTAATTGAGCCCAGAATGATGTCTGCCAAGTTTCGAGAAAATCGGTCCAGATTTAGATATAGGTCCCATATATAGTTTCGTCCGATTACATGTAAATGGTGCACCAAAGTCCCTATATATCCTTCGAGGTGCACGAAATGTGGCATAACGTACTTAATTGAGCCCAGAATGATGTCTGCCAAGTTTCATGAAAATCGGTCCTGATTTAGATATATCTTCCATATATAGTTTCGTCCGATTTCATGTAAATGGTGCCCAAAGTCCCTATATATCTTTTGATTTGCACGAAATTTGGTACAGCCTAATCATTTAGGCCTAGAATGATGTCTGCCAAGTTTCGTGAAAATAGGTCAAGATTTACATATAGCTCCCATATATAGTTTCGTCCGATTTCATGTAAATGGTGCACCAAAGTCCATATATATCCTTCGATTTGCCCGAAATTTGGCATAACGTACTGAATTGAGTCTAGAATGATCTCTGCCAAGTTTCGTGAAAATCGGTCCAGATTTCTATATAGCTCCCACATATAGTTTCGTCCGATTTCATGTAAATGTTGCACCAAAGTCCCTATATATCTTTCGTTTTGCACAAAATTTGGCATAACGTACTGAATTGAGCCTAGAGTGATGTCTGCGTTGTTTCGTGAAAATCGGTCCAGATTTAGATATAGCTCCTTTTTATTATAGATTGATTTTAAGTAATTGACGCACCAAGAACCAATAGGAACAAAACGTTCTGAAATTAGTCTAACCTTCTGTCACAAGTTTGTTTGAAATCGCTTAATATTTGGATAGAGCTTCCATATATATTTTCGCCCGATTTCAAGTAAATTGGGCATCAAACTCCTCATGTTAGTCAGTTTGACATCAAATTTTGCACAACGTACAAAATTGAGCATAGAATTATGTAGTTGCGTTTTCTAGAAGTACAGACATAGCCCAACGGATGACCCATTTATATTTGTTTGAAGTCGATTTACATACTTTATGGATAGATCTACGTAGATTAACATTTAGATAAATATCACATATTTTATTTCATCCAATTTCATGCTAATAGTCCAGTTTAATATACCCATAGCGGTTAAGGGTATCATATAGTCGGCCCCGTCCGACTTTACTACTTTCCTTACTGGTTTTGTGCATATGTTTGTAACATGCAAAAATAATCGAGATAGACCCATGGCTCCTTTTGAGAATATGCATAGAATCACTTTTTGAGTCGATTTAATCTCGAAATTTGGCACAGCGTAGCAAATTAGGTCTAGAATGATGTGTGTAAAGTTGCCTGAAAATCGGTTCAGATTTATATATAGCTCCCACATATACTTTCGTCAGATTTAATGTAAATGGTGCACCAAAGTCCCTATATATCTTTCGATTTGCTCGAAATTTGGCACAGCGTAGCAAATTAGGTCTAGAATGATGTGTGTTAAGTTTCCTGAAATCGGTTCAGATTTAGATATAGCTTCTATATCTGACCAAATGAACAATTTAGTATCGGTTGCAGAATGACGTGTTTATGGTTCCAATTTCATTTTACTGGTCCTTTAAAAATGCGACTTCTGTTAGGATTCATCTGTTGATTATACTCAAAGTGGTGAAGGGTATCATATAGTCGGCCCCGTCCGACTTTACTACTTTCCTTACTGGTTATTTTTTAAGATGCTTAGGTAAAACTTTGAAGATTTATTTTACGTATAATTTAAAATTCTTACTGATCTCCATTATTAAAATTCTTTAAATAAAAATTGTTTAGTCATGGCGATAGAGATATATTTAAAAAAATAAATAAAACATAAAATCTCATTCATATCAATTTGCGTCTATTATAATAAATCATCTAAATATTTGCAAAAACCATAAACCAGCTAATAACTCTTTTAAAAGTGTCTAATCGCCATAGTCTCACAGACACCCAAACAATACACACACTACATATAGTTTTAACTATAATTAGTCAGGTTGTGGCTAGATAATGTCAAATTCCCCCCTTCATAGACAGATGTTTGTTTTATCGCGACAGACATGCTAAACAAACTAAATGTAGAACTGATCGTAAAATAAAATACAAATAACAACTACAACATTTTTATAGAAAGAGAATGACAGGTAAAGAGCAAGAGACAAAATGCGTTTTATTTTAGCATGTCGGCAAGCAAAAGAAAATCAAATACTCGAACATGATATTTGCATAGAGACTCCCACGAATAAATAATGCACAGAAACCTACCTACTTGAATAAATTTGAAGGTGAAGTGTGGGAAAGTGTACATAGCTAAGGAATAAAATAAAATTTGTGAGAAAATTAACAAAAAAAAAAAAAACACTGGAGTTTAAAAGTTTGCTATGATATTTGTAAAATCAATCGACAAGAGATTTGACAAAATTCTTAAAATGTGTAAAAGAAAATCGTAATTCGCAATAATCGTCATATGTTACATAGCTTACAACTGGTAGAAACTTAAAAACAAAATCAGAAATCTTCTGTAAACGGGAAAGAACCCGAATTGAACAGAAAATAAACGATATATATAAACCTACGAAGATAGAGTAATATTTAGAGGATGCAATGAAAGAAAGAATTTATTTTTGTCGGTTTTTCTGCACGCTCCAGAAGCCAAAATTACGACCCGAACATTACGAAATGTTGCATGGGAAAGGGGTATGGCTACTTTCATGATAATCGGTCAGTATGACAAAAAATTATATTCTGTGGCGTGTATATTTTCTCCTGACGGACATAGAACGGAGATAGTAAATTGTATATTCAGGAGAAGTTGACCATTAAATTTATACCAATTATAGTGACGAAGCTACTCAAATGTGAGAATAATACTTAAATATTAGGTTCGGGAAAAATAAATCCATTATTTTATGATTTGTTGCTATTTCAACGATAACTTCATGATGCCTCTCTCATAGAAGTTCTTCTCTCTATTTGCAAACAACTCTAGCATTCGATTTTCACAGTCCTCCCAAGATACCAATTTTTTTATCATTTTTGCAATCCAAGAAAAATATGATAATCGCTTGGTTACAAGTCCGTACTGTATAGCGGATACATTAAAACTTCCCAACCAAGCTCCCTAATTTTCTGGCAAGTCGCTCTAGATGTGTATAGGCTAGCGTTGTCCTGGTGGAACACTACACCACTCTTGTTGGCCGTTTATGGTCAATTGCTATCTTCAAACGGTCCACTTGTTGACAGTAGAGATCAGAATTTAGCGTTTTACCATATGGAAGCAACTCATAATACATAATCCCCTCCAGTCCCACCAAATGCATAGCACAACCTTCCTGGCCGTTAGTCCTGGTTTGGCCACTGTTTGAGGTGCTTCACCGCTTTTTGACCACGATCTTGTTGCGCACAGTGTTATCGTATGTAATCCAAGTCTCATCTTCAATCACCACCAGTTTAAGAAATGGGTCTACCCGATTCCGTTTGGCCAAGGCTTCGCAGATGGAAATTCGATCCATCCTATTTTTTCTGTTAATTGGTGTGAATTCTGTTTGAATCCAGCTTTGTGTAAATGGTTTGAAAAAATTTTATGGTCGTTTTTAGCTCCTGGACGATGTTACGACTGCTAATATGCCGGTCAACATCGGCCATTTCTCCGATTTAATCGACATTTTCAACGTCTAATGAATTTCTTTTTCCCCAATCCAATATTTTTAATAGAAAGGCGTTAATTTATAAAAAAAGGGTGAGAAGAAAGAAGGGTATTTTTTAAAAATTATTTTTAATAGCAAACAAAAGGCGTGGATTAAACAAAAACCCACTAGGCATGGATTAAAAAATATATTTTCAATAGAAAGGCCAGGATTTAAAAAATAATAATAAAAAGACGTGGATTGTTTAAAAATGATTTTCAGTGGAAAGACGTACATTAAAAAATAGTTTAATAGAGACGGGTGTATTTTTAATAGAAAGGCGTGGACTTAAAAAATATTGCAATGCAAAGGTATAGAGAGGCGTGTTTTTTATAGAACCCTCAAGGCGAGCATTAAAAAAATATTTTTATTAGAACCCAGAACGCGTGGATTTTTGAAAAAATATTTTTTTATAGAACGCTCATGGTAAGAATTTTTTAAAAAAATATTTTTATAAGAAGGCGTGGATTTAAAAAAAAAATATTTTTAAAATTTTTTTTAATAGACCCTACAAGGCGGGGATTTGTTTTTTAAATATTTAATAGAAGCACAAGGTAAGGATTTTTTTAAAAATTAATTTTAATAATAAAAAAATAATTTTTTAAAAATAATAATTAAAATTCCAAAAATGGATCGGTACCATTATGAACCCTTATAATTAATAAAAAAAAAACATAGATTGAAAACCCCCGAAGTTATCGAATAATTGGAGGTGCCATAATTCAATTTCTATCCAATGAAAACCCTAAATATAAAATTACACCCAATTTGGTTGCAACACTCGCCCAATTTCCCCAAAACTTCGAAATTTGTAATGTAGCGCTATATGGGAGTTATCCCAAAAGATAGACCAATATTGATAATTTTAGTAGGAAGCTTTGCTACCCAATGGCACTCCAAAATACCAAATTAACAAAAATATATGGGTTAATGGTTTAGAATAGACCCCATTTAAGGGTACCGCCCCATTTACGATATTTTGAAGGTCTTTGCTTTATTATCCAACCGAAGCAGTTGTAATTTCACATATCGAGTTTTCAGATAATAGAATACCTCCCATATTAAATGCGCCCATGTTTCGAACTCTTACTCATGGAAAGGTCCACTTTTTTATAGTGGTCCACATTACCCGACATTGAATATTTGAATTTAAAAATAATTATCGGCCTCAAAAATTAATAAAAAATAAAAATCACCGATTGTAATTACAGCTGAACGTATAATTTTGTTAAAGAAAACAAGAAAACCACATAACATCTTTATATTCGAGAAAAACAAAGGGTTCGACTATTTTGCAAAAACGTTGGACTATTGTGCTAAAAAATGTTCAAATCACACTTTTACAATCAGAGCTTAACTACATTTTCAACATTGCAATTATTTATTCAAAACCAAGTTTGATGTTTGTTTTCACTAATAAGGAAAACATTTATCAAGGCGCCATTGACAAATTTATTTATATATTGTCTCTAATTCGACACATGTATCTTCACTTTTCACCGCCACTGTGCTGTACCAGTTTCTTTTTGATTATGCAGAACCGTCAAATGGCTAAATGAATTCAATAGACTTAAACAAATCAAACAACGAACATGTTTTTGAAATCTAAAAATACGCACGATGCGGCATACAAAACAAACGAATGAAAAAAAACTGAGAGTGATCACGCGAACCAGCGAGCCCCCCATCAATGAAGAAAGAAAAAAAGCATCAAACGTATACACAAACAAAAATGCTAATGATGATGGGTGGTGGGTAAAGAATGTCAGCATCCAACAATGACAAAAACAACAACTTTGACATGTGAGAGATCACAATTTTTTTTTTAACAAGTTCTTATTTCTCAACGTGTGTCAAATCAATGTTCAAGATCAACGACCAAGCCCCCTCTATAATTATGTCTCACTCTCTCATATATAAAATATGATGATCTGATTATTATGACGATAGTGACAACGACGATGATGATGATGTCGGTTCACCTGTGTGAGCATAAAATATGTTTGAGCTTTTTTATTGTTTGTTTATACCCGCCAAGAGTAAATGAACTCATGGTATGTATTTTGTGTGGCTGTGTGTGGGGGGATTTTCAACGTGAAACGGGTTCCACCAAACTTACTTATTTTTATTGGTTAGTCGCAGTGTTATTTTGTTGTTGCTGCAAACTATTTGAAGTAATCCCAATTGAGAGAGCGGAGCAATTGCGGTTGTATTGTTTTGTTTTTATTTTATTTTTTTCGACATACACACAGGTTTATTTCTGGTTTATTTTGTTATTGAAATTCGTTATTTTTTTACACTTAAATAATTTCATACATCTTTTTTTACATTTTAAATAATAATATTATTTTTTAATTAATATATTTTTAATTTTTTCTCTAATAATTTCATATTTTTTGGCCATGCGACGGCACACCACAGTTATGAATGTTGAATGCAACCGTTTTGTGTTGTCGTTTTGTTACGGATGCGTTCTTTCGTTCTTCAAGTTATCCGCGCACTTTGACTTTCCAATGTGAACGATACAATAACACTGAACGAAGTGAAAACACGAATGTGGGGAAGCCAGCCAGCCAGGCAGTCAGCCTATGTAGCCAATTGTTTTTGTTTGCATTGTGAGCAGTTGTGTTGATGTGGTATCAGTGTGTGTGTGTGTGTGAGTGGGGAGCCAACATGTTGCGGCAACATTTCACAGCTCCCTATTGGCGTTCCAACACAACACAACTTTAAGGTTAACATAGAACGCCTCCATCAAGAGCAGGCAACAGGTTGTTGTTGAGCAACATTTATCTTGTAAACAGCACGAGCATATAAACGAACGCCACTCACATTCGTAAAATCTAAGTTCGTTATGTTGCCTTCATCGTCATGCTAGTCGTCGTCGTCTCTGTCGTTGTTCTTCATGGCTGAATGGATAAAATGTAAATAAACAAATCCTAACCTACCACAAACCAAACAATGGAGCAGCTCAGTTGGGGACAGCAGCAAGCAACATCATCGGCAGCCGACGAAGCACATCATGGAAAAGCAGCAAACCCATGTGGTCTTGTGGATATGTTTACATTCAGTGTTGGCCGCCACATGTAATGGACACTACGGGTTCTATGTATTTAATGTAAGTAAAATTTTTTGGCGCCAAATTTTACACCAACACATTGAATGTAAAAGTAAAACAAAGAGAGAGTTGTTGACCGACCAACCATATGAGAGAATGGAGAATGTTAACCAATGTTGGCTGTTGTTCTTTTTATTTTTTTTCTGCATTTACACCCAATGCACTTTTGTTAATTGAAGACACACAACATGCACTAATACAAAGAAACGTTTATTGTTTGATGTGCCTTAGGTGATATCAGGGATGGGAGACTATGAGCATTTAAAATTGGAGAACTGAAAAAGTTATGATTTATAAAATTAATGGTATGAATGATAGAGATTGTGGCAAATATAATTATAAACGAGGAACATCGAAAAAGTTTTATATTTATTTGGAAAATGCATCATTTTCTTGTTTCGTTTGCAAAACATTGAAATGTCAGCCCACGTTTTGCTGTAGACGACGGTGCAATCCACCTGCTTTTCCATTCCAAGGGTGTTAGACCTTTGACCACCATATAAAGGTGACGGACATTTTTTAGCATGTTAGCCTAACCGAATTTTGCAACCTATATGTCACTCTATCCGTCGACGTTTTGGTGTAGCCCCCATATAACGGTATAGCTTATATACAACCCAAAAATTATTAATATTGACCAATGTTTAGGGTAACCCCCATAAAACAGTACCCCCTGCATTAGGTATTTTGGGAATTTGGACCCGTTTTCCAACCATAGGAAATCTCCGTATCACATATTATTATTGACCTAAGTTTCATATTCGGTATTTTGTGGACGTTTTCCACCGAATTGGCTGTAATTTCCTATTTTGGCTTCTCATTGAATAGCACATCTCCGTATCAAAAATTATTGTTATATACCCAAGCTTCAGGATAGCCCCCATATAACGGGAATTTTGGATATTTTTTACATCTTACATCTAATAACTCTCCTTAATCCAGATCTACCACATAGTGGAGCCTATTAAAAGTTCAGTATTCCGTGACCTCAAAGGGGAAAATATATCCTCGGAGAAATTTCGTAAAAAAGTTCCAAAAATTTGGTACTTCAGATTCTTCAGAAATAAAATACCTTCTAGCTGAAATGCTAACATGTCAACTTCCGATTTGGGAGAAGAAAATTCATGCTCGCAAACAAATGTATTCAAATCTGATTCGGCAATAAATACTGTTCGGAATTGAGTGTAAACTAACGTTTCTTAACCCATTAATGATACCTGATGGGTATTTAAATATCCGTAAAATATATCGTACTTAGATCGGCGTAACTCAAATGATATATCTAATTTTGAGATGAAATATCTAATTTTTTTCAGGATACTAAGTACGGCTTGTTTTTTATTTTCTGTCCTCACAACGTAAGTTCAAATGAATAAAATTGATCATACCTTTCCTAGGCCAAAGATTAACAATTTTCAAAAATAAATAAATGATTTATAAATTTACATAGAGAATTAGAAAATGCAACAATCGTCCAACTTAGGCGGGTTCTGAAGACAACAACAACCCTGCAACATGAACCCTTATTGGTCGATTGGGTATTTAAATACCCAACACAAAACTCGGATATGCTGGTAGTTAGAAAGCTGAACATTTGCAACGTAACTTCTATGACCTGTATTAGTTTACACATAAATTTTGAAAAGATCGTACCGTGGGTTCTATGAGCAGGCATTAATGGGTCAAGGTTTGCTGAAATCGTTTCAGATATAGCTTCCATATTTAGTTTCATCTAAATTCCAGTAAATGGTACACCAACCTCTCGCAGTTTGTCCGAAATTTTACATAACGTACCGAATTGTTTATAATAATGAGTTTTAAATTTTGTTGATATCGGTTCAGATATAAATATAGGTACATAAAAAGGGTGATTTGTTTGTGCTATTGGAAAATCATTAAAAATCCGTTTCGCCCTGGCAGTGGAAATAAAAACACGAAACGTGAATGAAGTGTTTAAATCAGTGTTACCACAGAGATAATTACAAAAACTCACCCTTTATAATAAGAACGAACAACCCATTGAGACCCAAATATACCACGCATTCAGCTCGTCTGGAAGAACAACGAGGACACTACGTCAGATGACGCACGAATTTCAAAGAGAAATTGAGAATCAATTTTGCAGAGCTTACATTATTATATCCGGTTTAATATCTGTGAAGTTTTGTTGAAATCTGTTCAGATTTAGATATAGCTCCCATATATAGTTTCGTCCGATTTTATATAAATGGTGCACCAAACTCCCAAGGATTGTGCGATTGAGACAAAATCTCACACCGCGTACTGAATTAAGTCCAGTTTAATGTCTTTGGATTTTTTTTTTTTTTTTTGAAATCCCCAACAATCCGATTTTAGGGAAATGGTGCATCTAACTCCCAATAGTTGTCCAATTGAGACAAAATTTATTTTTTTCTTTAATGGGATCAGATTTATATATAACTCCCATATATATTTTCGAAATTTGGCAGAGATGAGTTTTGATGTGTATTAAAGTTGCAAAAATCGGTTTAGATTAAGATATATCTCCCATATATATTCTCGTCTGATTTGATGTAAATGGTGCACCAATGAGCCTACGCCTGTTCCATATACACGAGATAATATTGTAGACAGCGCACTATGCTGCAGCATACCAAATAGTGTATGCCAGATTTACATATACACATACATTATTTTTCTCGATTTCATAGAAATGGTACACAAAAGAATTCGATTGACATGCAATTATTCATAGATTGCAGAATAGGGTTTCTGAAGGATCAAAAACTATTAATAGTATGTACATTAAATGTCATACAAGTGTCTATAATACCATTCAAATATCGCCTATAAAAATCCCAATATGCAATAGATTTTAAACACCCATTACTATATTCTTCTTCTAAAAAAAAACATTTGAATTGTAACAAAAAAAATTTTAAAGCATTTAGTCGAGCCCTCTATTATTCATGATAGTTCCATCCTCTTAGTGATATCTAGCTTGACAACGATAGTTTAAAACAAGTCTTTTCGAAATCTTAAATATTAAGATGTTAACTTTATATCTTCAAATTTTTTCAGCATTTACATTATTGTAATGACATGTAACGCATTTACAAATTCCCATCTCTGTATTTACAACGTCATTGCCATTGAGTTCTTATCTAAGTTTTTCCATTCTCATTTTTGTTCTCCGGCAGTCTGTTGCATTGTGTTGACATTATCTGTTAGTTTCTTGCGTACTTGCTGCAACCACAAACAGCCAATATGCCACACATACAACCCACTTGGATGGTATAATTTGTAGTTCAAGCATGTTTGTAAGTCATAGGTCACAAAAAGCTAACGATAATTGTAATTTAACACCCACTAAGTTAGCAATACGAGAGAGAAGGGAGAGCAGAAATTCCTCTGCATACAACTTTGTTATTTTGATAATTGTCATAGTTTTATCATATCTTATCTAAGGCAAAAAAACAAATCAAAACAGTAATTATATGTTCGAGTAAATGTGGACGCGACTAAAAAATAGTTTAGTAAAGATAAAATTATGTTACTCAAATTTGATATCGATGTTACTATCAATAACAATGTAAAATATAGTATTTATAATATTTTCCGATGCTTATCAAAAATATGATTAATCGAAATTTGGATTTCATTTATTTTAATATTCTTTCCAAATTTATACCACGGTCGAAGATCCATCTTCGGTGGTCCACTTTTTATACCCTTCACCACACTGTGGTACAGGGTATTATGTCTTGGTGCATATGTTTGTAACAGGCAAAAGGAAACGAGATAGACATATGGTTCCTTTTGAGAATATGCATAGAATCAATTTTTAAGTCGATTTATGCATGTCCGTCCGTCCATCCGTCTGTCTGTCCATGTTAAACTGTAAACAAAGTACAGGTCGCATTTATGATCCGAATTGGATGAAATTTGGCATAGGTCACTTATTCGGACCAAGGACAAACCCTATTGAAATTGGGAAAAATCGGTTCAGATTTAGATATAGCTCCCATATATTTAACCGATTTAATGTAAACGGTCCCTATATATCTTTCGATTTGCACGAAATTTAGTACAGCCTAATCATTTAGGTCAAGAATGATGTCTGCCAAGTTTCGTGAAAATCGGTCCAGATTTAGATACAGCTCCCATATATAGTTTCGTCCGATTTCATGTAAATGGTGCACCAAAGTCCCTATATATCTTTCGATTTGCACGAAATTTGGCATAACGTACTGAATTGAACCTAGAATAATGTCTGCCAAGTTTCGTAAAGATCGGTCCAGATTTAGATATAGCTCCCATATATAGTTTCGTCCGATTTCATGTAAATGGTGCACCAAAGTCCCTATATATCCTTTGATTTGCACGAAATTGGGCATAACGTACTGAATTGAGCCTAGAGTGATGTCTGCCAAGTTTGGAGAAAATCGGTTCAGATTTAGATATACCCTCCATAGTTTCGTCCGATTTCATGTAAATGGTGCCCCAAAGTCCCTATATATCGCGTACAGGCATAGCCCAACGGATGACCTATTTATATTTGTTTGAAGTCGATTTACATACTTTATGGATAGATCTATGTAGATTCACATTTAGATAAATATCACATATTTTATTTCATCCAATTTCATGTTAATAGTCCTGTTTAATATACCCATAGTGGTGAAGGGTATTATATAGTCGGCCCCGTCCGACTTAACTACTTTCCTTACTGGTTGAAAATGTGAGAGGAATAGAAAATATATTTTTTTCTAAATCTTACCTCATCCACCAAGGGTAAACATTATGAAAACTAGCTCATTAAATATGTAGGAAATTGAGTATCCAATTTGGTCCAAACTTTTCAACGACAGAACATTTACAATGACATAGCCGAAATTATTATCTACTTGTTTTCACCATATTACTCCTGACCTTTCAGATGGTTTTCAATGTCAAACTCTCGGTAAAAGAGCCTTGGTAAACCAATTGTTTTTTACAGAACATTTTAGATTTAATTGTCATAAATTAATATTTTATATTTACTTTGGTATTAACCAAATGTAATCCATAACCATTCGTCGGAAGTCATGTGTCATTTGAGATTAAAATTTATAATCTGAAAATTCCCACATTTATTGTCGCATGTCCACGTTTTTAATTTTTATTGATCAAAAAGACAAATGGGTTATTCGATTTTAGTGGAATTATTGACAATCACAGTTTATTGGCCCCCCCTAATAAGCGGTAGTGGCAATCTATTTCATTATCTTATCGCCAGACAATAGTTTTTTTCTTTTCAAGGCATTTCAATAAGCCTAACCATATTGACTGATTGTTCGAAGGGTTGTATATAAATATATATTTTTATTTTGCTTACGACAATGATGAGAATATTTTTTTATTGGACATCATATAAAATATACGTAAATGCAAAACCAACAAATTATCTCCGTAAATGAAGGCGAGATATTTAAAACACACAATTTTAATATTTTAAATTAATTTGATAGGCAAATAAATGTTATATTTAGAAAAAATTATTTTTTATCAAGAAATATTTAATTAAAGATATATTTTTGTTAGTATCATATAGTAAAAGTTGAGGAAAATAATGATTTAGAATTTTATTTAAATGACGTTCAAGGTAATGTCAATAATCTTGAATTTTTACCATAAAGTTTGCATGCACCAGAAACGACTATTGTTATTGGAAAAATCTATTACATCTTTAGAAGTACACTAGTTATACCCTACAAAACTATGTAATAGCTTTGTATTGCCCCAAGCTTTCGTTATATATCGACTAGATGTGTCGATCCATTATAATTTGTAAACAATATACACGAAATTTTGCATGCAGATTTGGTTCTGGCCATAAAGTTCCGGTTATTGTCAAGTAGACAAAAATATTTGTCGGTTGTTATCTGATGATATTTAGGGCACGAAATATACAAATCTTCATTTATGTATTTTTTCCAATCGCTATTGAGACCACAATTACAGTATGTCAAGAATGACTTTACACATGCATAATTATTAAACATATTCAGATGTAGAAGCTTGAAATAACACTTATTATATTATTTTTAATATTTATTGGTTATTTATGATAATTGTATGCTGCACTTCATACAGTTTGAGTCAACGAAATTAAAATTGATTGAAAAATAAAAGAACAGTACAACAAAAACAAATATGGATCTGTTTTACAAGTGTCAAATAACTCTTTACACATCTCGTGCTTTTTTCTTATGGTGAGCACTGTATGAATTTTAGCGGTACTCTACTGTTAGCTTTACGTATTCTACTCTTTTGTTTTTTACTGGGAATCATTTGATGACAAAAATTTTAAGTGTGCGCAACATACATTGAAATAAAGTATTAAAAAAGGCCGGGCAAAAGGTTATCCTTTGATGTAATTCAGTTGATATATTACAACCGCCAATTGGGAAAAACTGTGATCGAATTGTCGGAAATGTTTTCAGTTACACGAAAGTCATTTACAATGTATTAAATCGAGCAGAAAACGAGGGAAGATTGGAGTTAAAGCGAGGTGGTGGTCCGAAGCCCAAAATTAATAAGCGTTCTGAGCGCATAATTATTAGAAAAATTATGCAAAACCCTCAAATTTCCTTTAGGACGCTTGCGAGGGAGCTCGAAGAAAAGTGTGGTGTTAAAGTTTGTCACGAAACAGTTCGACAGACAATATTAAAAAACAAGTACTCATCAAGAGTAGCACGCAAAAAACCCTTACTATCTGCAGCAAATATAGAAAAAAGATTTTCCTTCGCCAATACGAACGTTTCACACCCGACTGAATATTGGGACAACGTTACATTTTGCGATGAAACTAAAATTATGTTATATTATAACGATGGGCCAACCAGAGTATGGCGTAATCCTTTAACAGCACTAGAAAGGCAGAACATCATTCCAACAGTCAAATTTTGAAAAATTGTCAATAATGATTTGGGGGTGCCAACCAGAGACAACAAGTCACATTTTAAATTTTATCAGGATAATAATCCTAAGCATAAGTCACATTTAGTGCGCATGTGGCTTCTTTATAACTGTGGCAAAGTTTTGGATACGCCAGCCCAAAGCCCAGACCTTAACCCTATAGAAAATTTGTGGGTCTATTTGAAAAAAAAGTGACTAAACGGCAACCAAAAAATATAAAAGCATTAAAAAATGCAATGAGATGAGTGGCAGAACATTCCGAACAATTATGACTTGCAAAAGTTCCTTCAGTTATTGTATGAGCTGGACTTTAAATGGACGAAGGTATAGACCTAGATGCAAAATATGCCATTATTTGCCATAAGACTGTCCTAATTCGTGAGAACGACGAGAAATAGACTCATTCGGGTTTTCGGCAACACTTTCACTTACAGCAGCGATATTTTCACCGGAGAAACAGGTCTTAGAATATTTGTAACTGCTCCTATTAAAACACGATATGTGGCTGTGGTAGAATCATCATTTCTGTAGTGTAGGCATTGATATTTTTATACCCTCCACCATAGTATGGAGGGTATATTAGTTTAGTTTTTCCGTTTGTAACGCATCGAAACAATTATTTCCGACTTTATAAAGTATATATATTCTTGATCAGCGTAAAATTCTAAGACGATTTAGGCATGTCTGTCTGTCTGTCTGTTTTAATCACTCTAGCGTCTAAACGAATTGAGATAGATCGCCAAACTTTTGCATAGAGTCGTCTTTTGTCTGCAGGCAGGTCAAGTTCGAAGATGGGCTTGATCGGTCCACGTTTAGGCATAGCTCCCATATAAGGGTACCCTACCTATTTTCGGTATTTTGGGGTTCTTGAGCGCGTTTTTCAACCGAATTCGCTGAAATTTGGTACTTTGAGTTCTTATTAAGTATCAAATCTTCCCACTAAAAATTATAAATATAGGTCCATTTTTTCGCATAGCCCCCATATAAGGGTACCCCCAATTTTCGGTATCTTGGGGTTCTTGAGCGCCTTTTTCAACCGAATTCGCTGAAATTTGGTAAATTTCGTTCTTATTTGGTGTCAAATATCTAAACTAAAATTTATGATTATAGGTCCAATTTTTCTGATAGCCCCCATATAACGGTACCCCCAAATTTCCGTATTTTGGGGGTTTTGATCGCATTTTTCCACCGAATTGGATGTTATTCAGTACTTTGAGTTCTTATTGGATAGCAAATCTCTCCACTAAATATTATAAGAGCGTTTTTCAACCGAATTCAATGTAATTTGATATTGTGTAGTCGTATATGGTAACAAATCTCCCGACCAAAAATTATTAATATTCACCCCCTTTTAGGGTAAGTCTCCATATAACCCCCTTTTTATACCCTCCACCATAGTACGGAGGGTATATTAGTTTTGTTTTTCCGTTTGTAACGCATCGAAATAATCATTTCCGACCCTATAAAGTATATATATATATATTCTTGATCAGCGTAAAATTCTAAGACGATCTAAGCATGTCCGTCTGTCTGTCTGTTGTAATCACTCTAGCGTCTAAACGAATTGAGATAGAGCCCCAAAATTTTGCATAGAGTCGTCTTTTGTCTGCAGGCAGGTCAAGTTCGATGTTGGGCTATATCGGTCCACGTTTAGGCATAGCTCCCATATAAGGGTACCTCCCAATTTTCGGTATTTTGAAGTTCTTGAGCGTGTTTTCAACCGAATTCGCTGAAATGTAGTACTTCGAGTTCTTATTGGGTAGCAAATCTCATAAATATAGGTTCATTTTTTCGGACAGCCCCCATATAAGGGTACCTCCCAATTTTCAGTATTTTGAGGTTCTTGAGCGCGTTTTTCAACCGAATTCGCTGAAATTTGGTACATTGGGTTCTTATTGGGTACCAAATGTCCCCACAAAAAATTATAAATATAGGTCCACTTTTTCTGGTAGCCCCGATATAAGGGTACCTCCCCATTTCCAGTTTTTGGGGGGTTTTGACCGGATTTTTTCCATCGAATTGGCTGTAATTTAGTAATTTGAGTTCTTATTGGGTAGAAAATCTCTTCACAAAAAATTATAAATATAGGTCAATTTTTTCGGGTAGACCCCATATAAGGGTACCCCCAATTTTGCGATATTTTGGGGGCTTAGATCGCATTTTTCAACGGAATTCGTTGAAATTCGGTACTTTGAGTTCTAATTGGGTAGCAAATCTCTGTACTAAAAATTATAAATATAGGTCAATTTTTTCGGGTAGCCCCCATTTAAGGGTGCCCCCCCATTTTAGGGTTCTTGAGCGCGGTTTTCAACGGAATTCGCTGAAATTTGGTATTTTGTAGTCGTATATGGTTACAAATCTCCCCACCAAAAATTATTAATATTCACCGCTTTTTTTGGGGTAGTCCCCATATAGTCGTTACGGGAGATAGCCAATTTTTACCCTACAAAGACTATTTAGCCATCTGTTTTAAGCATTCTGCCTTCTAAAGATATTGTGATAAAAAACTCAAACATGATGATAATGAAATATATCGGCAGAAATTTAGGCATCTCCTCAATATAGTGATACCTCCTGAAGGAAAGAATTGGGATAAACAATTAAAATATTGGGATCAATATTGGCATATACCAGTCATTAATTAGGCATAGCCCTCATATAATGATATCCCCAAATATTCACTATTTCCTACACTATGTAATAAATATTGGTCCCCTTTTAGGTATATACCCACTTTTTGGTACGTTCCCTATATTTTCATTGCATGTATCTGTCAGTATAACTATGGTGGAGGGTATCCAAAGTTCGGCCCGGCCGAACTTAACGCTTTTTCACTTGTTTACATTAAAATATTTAGCTGATTTGTTCCGTGTGTTGGGGTTATCCCCTTATAGCTGTATTCCACCATAGTATGGGGATATTCTATAGACGAAATTTTTAGTTCGTACCCTAAATATTATGGAATTTTTCAACGATTTAGTCGATTTAGCCATATGTTGTAATAATTTTTCTCTGGGAGGATATCGACATAAAAACTAGAACGTGAGGTTTGAGAATGAACTATATCAACCCGCATTTAGGCCCAGGTCCTATATAAAACATCCTACCAATTTAATATTTAGCGACATGGACGGTATTGGGATTAAAAACTAAGATATAAGCTTGGAACTTAAGCTATATTGGCCTTAATTAGGCATAACCCCTTATATAATGAAAACATCAAGTATTCGCTAATTTCTACACAATGTTGTCACTATTGGCCCCGCTTTAGTATGACTCATATAAATGTGTCCTCTAAATTGGAGTATTTTCAGGATTTTATACACATGCTTCACCCTACCATGCATTTTGGGGTTTTGTGATTTTAGGGAAAACCCCCATTGAAATTTCTATTTAGTTTACTACAATCGAATGGTATATTGGCGTTTTATGGTCCTTATATTTTCATTTCAAAAATTTTTCAGTATTCCTATGGTGGAGGGTATCCAAAGTTCGGCCCGGCCGAACTTAGCGCTTTTTCACTTGTTTATTCGTTATAATATTTAAGAGATCCATTTTCAGACTGTCAGACTTTCAACTGATAAGGGAAAAATTAATTTAAAAATTTAGTTTGACAGAAGTCGAATTCCAGTCACATTTTTTTAAAGCCCCTCTGTATTTTCTTTATAACGATCGGGTCTTTTTCGATGGTATTATCAACGTAACGGCATCGAATCAAATATATATATAAATATGTTACTGCCTTCGACTGATAGCAATGTAGCCAACAACAGACAAAGAAAACCTAATTGAATTAATTGAAACCGGGAATTAACCTTACACAGTCTATAGGCTTAATACAACCTTCTGATACTTCAAGAAAAACGTTATTTCAATACATGAAAAATTCCATTCAAAATAAATTGCAACAAATGTCAATCAGGCTGGAAACCGTTTGTACATTAAAACTTATTTAAAGTTTATCTTTTTGTCACAGCAGAGGAAACGACGAATGGCAAAAGTGCATTGTGTATGAGTCTGTTTCCCTTTTCCGTTTAAATACAATACAAATTGTCAGGATTTCATTTGTCATTTGTTGTTGCTGTTGTCCTGCGACATACCTTACCATAATTGGTCACACAAAGAATGATGAATTCTTTTTCTGTTCGGCGAAGTTCGATTCAAGCTCAGACTTCATTATCATTTAATGAATTTGTCTGACTTGTTTGTTGTCGTCCTGTGGGCATTGTTAAAGTTCGACCAAAGTAATGGAGGTTACTAGGCAGCAGCTGGGACTGACAATTGAACTGTGAATATTGACTTCATATGATAAGGGATTTAAAATGGGGGATTTTTTTATTTGTTCTGTAGGGTTTTGCGTACAAAAAAAAAAAAAAAGAAAATACATTCAGGTCAAGTCAAAAGGAATAAAAATTCATTCGTTCGTTTTTGTGGTTTTGAGTTCAAGCGAAATTAATAAGTTACAATTGAAAGTAGCTGAAATAATGTAAATAACTGCATGAAGTTAAATGGGTGTGCGTAAAGTTATTAAATTGAATAAGCTACATAATAAAGGAAAATTTGCTTACTTCTTCCCCATTGGAAAGTCTATTTAAGATATAAATAGGATATCAATTTTTTCAGAAACTCTGAAACTGCTAACTTGAAATTTGAAATTATCTCAATTACATCCCCCGGCTTTTTTTAATGAAACTTTACAAAATTGTCCGCCTTGAACATTTTCAGTTTTATCACCCCATATGAAATATAAAAATCTTTTTTAAATCTGTTTAATAATTTTTCTTCAATCATGTAGCATATTTGAACCTTCAAAAATATACCTCAGTAACCATGGAGCACTACTACCTTGTGCAATATACTCGTACGTAAATTCAACAGGATATGAACAAGAAAAAGAGGAAATATAGTAAAGTTCCAATATGTTCATCATATTTCAACCATACTCCGAAAAATTGTTGCATCTCCATGCAGTAAGTAAAGGTAGATAGACATTCAATGGATTTTAGTCTTCCATCGGCAATGGTGGTTTTTTGCAATTTTTGCCACTAACCAAATATGTTCAGGGGAAGGTGAAATGGAAAATGGACTAACATATATATTTGGGAAATATTATGAACAATATTCATAAGCAATTTGGGGGAAGATTTATTGGTACTATAGTGCGTATACATGTTATAGTGAAGTATACGCTGGTAAGGTAAGCGGATAAGAATCTTTTGTTTGAAATCAGATCAAATAAAACCTGTAAGGAAATGACAAATGTAGGTTAGGCAGAATATATGAGACCTTATACATTTAAACAATGCTTTACAAAATGTAACCTCCAATGATATTGGTTAGGTGAGTACAGTAAGTCGATCGAACCGGAGTAGCATTTTTGGTGGGCCATTGACATGACATCGGGCGAAATATACGCATAAATATACAATATATGAATATAACAACCGACGTCTGTCAATCCATGCAAATAACATTAAGCATGTATGCAAAATTGCATGTCAATCGGGCAGACCTAAAGTCTTCGGTTTATCATTTATGTGCTGGGTAAAACAAATCTGAATATAATCATGCTAGTCTTAATTTTGTAACAGCACAAACATTGGTTATTTGGTGCACCATTTATATGATGTTGATCAGGAGCATGCACCAGCTAATAAGGACAATTTGGCTAGAAGAATACATGCCCATCCTGTGTCCCATCCACAAAAAAGGAGACAAGAGGTGTCTACCAACTGTGGAAGAATTAGTCTCCTTCCCACAATATAGATTTTTTATACCATACCATACACCACACTGCGGTACAGGGTATTATATCTTTGTGCATATGTAAAAAGGAATCGAGATAGGACCATGGTTCCTTTTGAGAATATGCATATAATCACATTCTGAGTCGATTTACGCATGTCCGTCCATCTGTCTGTACGTCCATTTATTTTTGTGAACAAAGTACAGGTCGCATTTATGATCCGATTTGGATGTAATTTGAGAAAATCCATTTAGATTTAGATATAGCTGCCATATATAGTTTCCTCCGATTTTATTTTATTGAGAGAACATTTTGTACAGAGTACTGAATAGGGTCCAGACTGATGTCTGCGAACTTTTGTTAATATCGGTTCAGATTCAGATATAGCATTTATATAGAGTATATGAGGTTTTCATTAATTGGTTCAAATATCTATCTAGATAGCACAATTAATTTCGCCCGATTCCATCTCCCTTTAAAGATTCTATGTCTGTTTCATCTACAGGATATTGTAGATATTAACATCTCTTGTATTTACCCAAAATGGTGAAGGGAACCATATAGTCGGCCCGTCCGACTTTTGAACTTTCCTTACTGGTTTACACTGCTCTAATTCCTGGAAAAGGCCCACGAAAAACACATCGACACATTCAAACTATTCGTTGATTCGACAGTCCCAATCGCCCATTGTTTAAAGTGATGTCTGCATTCGGCAGTCTTGCAAAATTAATACGGCTATGTATACTGGCACAAGGTAAGCAGTTAAAGTTGGAAAGGATCTCTCGGAGCCCTTCAATACCAAACGAAGGTTCAGACAAAGTGATAGCTTATCATGTTACCTTTTTAAAATCCTGCTGGAAGAGGTCATACGAGATGCAAAGAAGAACAGAAATGGCACTCTGTACACCAAACAACACATGTTAATCGCCGATGATGAGGCCCATACTCATTTCAAGAGTATGGGCCTCATTTGACAATCTTTGAATAAATTGAGAAGGAGTCTGTCAAATTGGGTCTGGCAGTAAACGGCGAGAAGACTAAGCTGACTCAACGCGCAAGACGTCCAGTAGACTCAGACCAATTGTGGAACTTAAAAACTACAGCTTTGAGGTAGCCAGAGACTTCATCTACCTCGGTACCGCCATAAACAAAACAAATGGCATCAGTTGTGAGATTCAGATGGTCAAAGTAAGCAATTTAGAAACAAGGTCAACTCTCGCCAGAACAAACTCACACTCTAAAAGACACTGATACAACCCGTACTGTTGTATTGATTTAAGCCTGTGTACTTGCGCAAGCTGAGGATGAAGCTCTTGGATCATTTGAGAGAAAAATGCTTCGAAAAATCTACGGGTCGATCTGCGTCGACGGTGAATATCTACGTCGAATGAACCACGAGCAACGACACAGACAACGATATAGTAACGATCTGTAGGGTCTACGGTGACTAGGCCTTATTGTGCGAATGGATGAGGATGCCTTAGCTCAAAAACCATATAAAAGCGGGCCTTTCAAATTGAAAAAATTGCGTATAAGATCGACGAGCCTGTAAATGTTTTCTAAGCTCAACTTATGGGAAAATGTTCTGTCTCGAGTCAGCTAAATATACAGGATTATCGATTTCGTCATTTCAAGAGCATGGGCCTCGAATTCGATATCAGTCAAACTAAGTTGTTAAACCATGACGAAAATGGATCGCTTAACTATCTCTATATCAAAATCTACTACAAAAATTGTGTTTCTTCCACAGCACCATATCGTGCTTTAAGAGGAGATTTTGTTTTATATAATCGTCCAAGTTACAAATATGGCCTGTGAAGCTTCGTATCTGCTGAACATAACGCTGCTGTAAAATATATTTTTGCGAATGTGTCGATTCTTTATCACTTTCAGAAATTAGGACCCTTCTATGGGGCATTTGACGTATTTCGCATTTAGATCTTCATATACACTCATATCAAGTCCTGGTCACCCAAAAACTGAAACCATCTGTCTATTTTCAACCATACGTGAAACTTGGTCTTAAACAACAGGCTATATAATATGTGAGTTATAATCGTCCAAGTTACAAATATGGCCTGTGAAGCTTCGTATCGCTCGTTCTGCTGAACATAACGCTGCTGTAAAATATATTTTTGCGAATGTGTCGATTCTTTATCACTTTCAGAAATTAGGACCCTTCTATGGGGAATTTGACGTATTTCGCATTTAGATCTTCATATACACTCATATCAAGTCCTGGTCACCCAAAAACTGAAACCATCTGTCTATTTTCAACCATACGTGAAACTTGGTCTTAAACAACAGGCTATATAATATGTGAGTTAAACAAGATGATGCTACATGCCACTTTTTTAGCAGCGTAATTTCTCGCCGAGGCGATATCTACTGGTCACCGAAATGATGCAATTTGACATCACTAGACATTTTTACCGAAATACCGTATTTATGCAGATATATCTTCAACTTTTGAGTGCTTAAAAACCAACATTCGTTCTTACAATTGAAGGCATTTTTTGCATTTCAGCTATAATATGGAGATTTTGGCACAACGTCCATATAAATACACAACCAACAAGTGATAGTTGCCAAGTAAAATTGTACTTCACAGTAAGCAGCTAACAAAAGACTATTCAAACTGTAGGACACTACAGTGGTATCAAAAGACATGGTTATAACTAATATTCCTTTTGAGTTCAGAATACAGTTTTTTTCATAGAGAGGAACTTAATGAAAGCATACATTAATTAATTTTTTTATTCGAATGGAAATTGGAAATTCCAATATTTTCGACCACAAATTCTGTTAGAAAATAAGGAAGATATTGAAGATAAATTTTTGAATTATTGTAGGTTCGAATTAAATAGAAACCGTTAATGTGGGGCTGGGGTTCCCTTAAAAAACCGTAACAATATTGTCTATAATTTTTCTATATCATAGAATCTTGTCAATCCCTACTCATATCTTTGTATTTTTAAAAACAAATCTACAGGTGGCACATTTTAGGGGATTTGAAAGTTGAGAGTTTATAATGGTGTCCATCTTATTTTACGCACTGTATCACAGTTACCCATTTAAGACCGGTAACAACACACGCATCCCTACAAATAAATAACAAGGGTTGTCATATTTCTTACAACAGAGAAGTTTACTTAAAATAGTCGTATATTTGGTTTATAAAAAGAGTAACTAAAGGTAGTCGGCCATCCAGCCAGCCAGTATGAGTTGTATATGATAGGACACTGTACCCTAGTACTTTCTTCTGGTCTGAGTCACGAAAAAAGGACGTCAACTACAATTGTGGAATATTGTCTATGTTTAAAGAAATGGATAGAGAGACACTGTTTTAAGATTTGATCAACAGTATGCGTGCCTTAAAAAAGGCAGCTACTGTACTAGATTATGAAGGTGTGTTTTTGTGCATGCCCAGAAGAAACGGTTGGCAATTCGTACGGAATAATTATTAATTTTAATAATTAATTGTATTTTGAATTGTAACAATTTTAGCATTAAATTTGAAAGTTTGTACAATAAATTAACAAAATACTAAATTTAGTTTAAAATGTATCGGTTGAACGAATACAATATGTATTGGGTTAATCTTCTATGGTGATCGCTAGTGAAATTTAGAATATTTAGAAAACTGGCACTGTAAAAGTACGTAAAGCTCTATATGTTACTGAACTTGGTGCATTTTATATTAGGCGAACGACTACACCAAGAATCTTGAACTGTATTATGGGTAACGTTATTATTTAAGTTTCGTATAAGAATAATGTTTCGGGAATTCCTATTATGTTTGTAGTTTAAGGTAAGGCGATGGTTATGTATATAGTTAGGGAATAGTTCAAAAATATTATGGAGACGGCTGTGGAGTTGTATTCTGTAACGATACGAAAGTGTAAAAAATGTATTATACCCTACAGAACAATGTTGTCGGGGTATTAAAGCTTTGTGCAGCCCCAAAAGTTTGTAACGCCGCGAAATATTGGTTCTAGACCCATCTTTAGGTATACCGATCGTCATATCTCGACTAGCTGAGTCGATCTAGACATGTGTGTCCGTCCGTCCGTCTGTCCGTCCGTCCGTCCGTCTGTCCGTCTGTGCATTATAATTTGAAAACACGATAGAGGCCACAGTTATGGACCAATCTTCACGAAAATTGTATGTGGGATGGGTTCTGGCCAATGAAGACCCCTATTGTTTTTGGTAAAGATCGGTTAATATTTAGGGGATGAAATGGACCAAATACTAAATTTTTGTCGGTTTTTCTGGTCGATCCAGAGGCCGCAATTATGGTCCAAACATCGCAAATTTGTACATGGAGAAGGGGATCGGGTCAAAAAATAAGCATGCCTGTTTTGATAAAGATCGGTCAATATTTAGCGGGTCACATGGACTCTTACTTTTGTGTGAAAAATGACAAAATTTGTATTCTATGGTGAATATGTAAACTCCCGAAGGACATAAACCCGAGAAGTTGATAGTATATCCAAGAGGAGTGGTTGACCTTTAAATTGATACCAATTATACTGTCGTATAAACTCCGATGTGGGAGTTGCAATTAAACATTCTACGTATTCCGATATTATTTAGTAACCCATTACCACAATAGTGGGCGGAAATATAACACTGACCGCTTTTAAATGTTGCATGAGGTTTCAGTTATGGTCAAAGACAACACCTATAATTTTCGGTGATGATCAGATTATAATATTGGGATGAAGTAGACCGAATACTTAATTTTTGTTTTTTTGCTTTTTAATTATAATGGCTGTACTGAATATGAATATTAATATTCGGAAAATATGTGAGTCTAATGAAGAGGTGCTGTTGATCTCTAATTGGGCTAGATTGAGCAAATATAACGAAATATTGCCCAGGCTCGGAATAAACATCCGCAGATAGTTAGAGTTCCGTGGTAGTTGTGTAGGGTATGGTATGGTCGGCCACGTCCGACTATACTGCTCTGCTCACTGGTTATCATTGAATTAACAGAACAAGTAGAGCTTGTAGTTTCAAATTTGTGTAGGCAACACTTTTAATGTGCAGAGTTATATAAATTCTACATATAAGTGCACCAAACGAGTGCATTGTACTAAAGTCGGACGACTATATCATACGCTTCACCACTTTGGGTATACATTCTAACAGACGTCAGATTTTTGAAGGACCATGGACATGAAATTGGATGAACTAAAATATGTGCTATTTACCTAAATATGAACAGACATAAATCAATCAAAAAAAAAAAAAAAAACAGTAAGGAAAGTTCAAAAGTCGGACGGGGCCGACTATATGATACCCTTCACCACTATGGGTACATGCAAGACATGTTAATATCTACAATATCCTGTAGATATAGACATTTCGCATACATCAGTCGGGACCTAATTCAGTACTCTGTGTAAAATTTTGCTTCAATCGGACCAATATTGGGAGTTTGGTGCGCAATTTACCTTAAATCGGTCGAAACTATATATGGGAGCTATATCTAAATCTGAACCGATTTCAACAAAACTTCGCATTCATCAATGACCTAATTTAGTACGCGGTGCAAAATTTTGTCTCAATCGGATAAATATTGGCAGTATGTTGCTCCATTTACATAAAATCGGACGAAACTATAAATAGCATACTTAGATATAAATCTGAACCGATTCCAACAAAATTTCTCATACATCAGTCGGGACCTAATTCAGTACACTGTGCAAAATATTGCTTTAGTCGGACCACTATTGGGAGTTTGGTGCACTAGTTACATGAAATCGGACGAAACTATGCCAAATTTCATACAAATCGGATCATAAATGCGATCTGTACTTTGTTAACAAAAATACATGGACGGACGGACATGCATATATCGACTCAGAAAGTGATTCTATGCATATTCGCAAAAGGAACCATGGGTCTATATCGATTATTTTTGCCTGTTACATACATATGCACAACGACACAATACCCTATACCACAGTGCGGTGAAGCCCAAGCCGAGCCCAAGAACCCCAAAATACCGAAAACTGGGGGTACCTTTATATAAGGGCTACCCGAAAAAATGGACCTATATTTATAAACAATGTACCAAAGCGTATTCGGTTGAAAAACGCGCTCAAGAACCCCAAAATACCGAAAATTGGGGGGTACCCTTATATAGGAGCTATGCCTAAACGTGGACCGATTTTCTCCAATTTCAATAGGGTTCGTCCTTGGGCCAATTAAGTGACCTGTGCCAAATTTCATCCAAATCGGATCATAAATGCGACCTGTACTTTGTTAACAAAAATACATGGACGGACGGACAGACGGACATGCATAAATCGACTCAGAAAGTGATTCTATGCATATTCTCAAAAGGAACCATGGGTCTATCTCGATTATTTTTGCCTGTTACAAACATATGCACAAAGACATAATACCCTGTACCACAGTGTGGTGAAGGGTATAAAAAAAATCATGTCATTCAACCCACGCTAAATTTTTCATTTGTTTACAATGGGACAACATTATGTAAATCGATATACAGCAAAACTCAACCGGACACCCGATGATTATTTAGAGTCCAGTTAACATGAAGTCGGTGTAAAATATATATGGGCTAAGTCTGAATTTCTACAAAACTTAGTTACGTCATTCTAGCCTCAATTCTATATGTTGTGCAAAATTTTGTGTCAATTTGACAAACATAGGAGCTTGGTTTACCATTTATTTAAAATCGCACGAAAATTGGTTGCCTATTGGCCACATTTTGGGTTTTTTGTGTACCTTTTATTTAAAATCGGACAGAAATATATATGGGAGAAAAAATTTGTGTCAATCGGCAATATTTTGGGTCTTTGGTGCTGCATTTACCTTAAATCGGACGTACCTATATATGGGAGCTATAGCTAAATCTGAACTGTTTTTTCAATAAGGTTCGTCCTTGGGCCAAATAAATGAGCGGTTCCAAATTTCATCCATTTCTGCGACCTGTTTACAATTTAACATAGATAGACGAACGAACATGCATAAATCGACTCTGAAAGTGATTCTATGCAAACCTCAAAAGAAACCATGGGTTTCTTTATACGCGACGATTTCCGCGTATAAATTGTAGAGCTCGTGGTTCATTCGACGCCGATATTCACCGATAAATTTTCTCTCAAACACCCCAAGAACTGCCTCATCTGCTTGCGCAAGTACCCATGCTTCAGATCCACATAACTGCTCGGGTAGTATCAGTGTCTTGTAAAGTGAGACTTTGGTCTGGCGGGAGGTCGCCTTGTTTCTACAATGCTTACTTAGACCATAGTAGCATCTGTTGGCCAACACTATCCTTCTCGGAATTTCAAAACTGAAGTCATTAGTTTTATTTATGGCGGTACCAAGATATATAAAATCTTTAAATACATCGAAAGTGTAGTTCTCAAGTTTCACAGTTGGTCCGAGGGTCGTTTACTGCCAGACCCACTTTGGCAGGCTCCCTCTAAATTTGTCAAAGGTGGCTGTTACCACTCTCAATGTTCGAGTAACATGTGTTGTTTGGTGTACAGAGTGTAATTTATGTTTATATTTGCGCCCCGTATGACCTTTTCCAGCAGGATGTTAAAAAGATCACACGACAAACAATCACCTTGTCTAAATCCTCGTTCGGTATTGAAGGCTCCGATAGGTCCTTTCTGACTTTAACTGCTGACCTTGTGTCACTTAAAGTAATCCCTCATAGCAGTATTAATTTTGCAGACATGGCTTTTAATACCTCTGAACCGATAATGCTGTAGAATGCGGGTTTATACTCGACGAACATCTGGCGCAGAGTGAAAATCTGGTGTATGGTGGATTTGCAGGTCTGAAGCCGCATTGGTGTGGTCAAATAATGTCATTGACCATTGGCTTCAGTCGTTCACACAGCACGCTGGATAGCACTTTATATGCGATGAGAGGGAGACTTATTCCTCTATAGTTCGCACATATCGTCTTGTCTTCTTTATTGTGCACGGGACACAGGATGCTGAGGTTCCAATCATTAGGCATGTATTCCTCTAGCCAAATTGTACAAATCAGCTGGTGCATTCCACTGATCAGCATCTGACCAACGGTCTTGAATAGTTTGGCTGGTAATCCATCGGCACCTGCTGCTTTATTACTTTTCAGCCGATTGATTGATATTCTGACCTCATCTTGGCAACGTGGTATAAACTCTAAAGCGCCATTTCTTATTGGTTCTGGGGTATCTTCTTCACCGCCACTATTTGATACCAGAAGCTTTTCAAAATGCTCCTTCTAGATCCTCAACACGCTGTCTGTATCTGACACCAGGTTTCCTTCTTCATCAACCCATTACTCAAAAATAACTTTTAATATACTCGCTAAGGACTTTCATCTCCATAAGCATTTTTTGGAAATAAATAGAATTGGCATAATAAGTTCGGTTTTGACCCTAATATGTTTTACTTTGTAATATATATAATTTCCTTAAGAATAAATTTCATTTCCGACTTTAAATTTCCACTAAGTATCTTCGGCAACAACACAATTTATTGTGCCACCAAAAATATCTATGGCCAAAACACCCACTCTAGGCACCGCACTTCGTCTGTCCCAGCTATAGCCGCGAAATGGAGTGTTTATTTGTATTTAGCAAATGAAGTTGAAAATGAATGGAAATGAAGATGAAGTGGTTTAGTCAACAAAGCGTTTAAGCGTTGACATAAAGATGTGGCAATTGCTGTAAATGGAAGACAAATATTTAACTAAGTATGTAGGCCTCTGTGCAGGAATGATGTCGTCGACGACAGGCATGTTGTTGGCGGTAACGATGGGAATTTCTTTGGCGATGCTAAATTTATTTTTGTTTTCAGGCAATTGTCTTCATCACTTAACGTCAAGTGATGGTAGTCGTCATTCATAGCTTGCAAGCAAGGAAGACAAACATCAATGTTGGCAGCACCTTCTGTACAAGGAGAAGAAGAAGATGAAAACAGACGAAACAATAGTTGTTCCTTTTGTGGAAATGTATTTCGATTTGAAAGTGTGTGTGTCTGTCTTTCCATTTCCTACAGTTTCACAGCCGGTTGCAAGGCAACACCTGGCTGCTTCACACCCAGTAATATTTACAACAGTTATGAATGCCACCACTCCAACATCCGTTTGCATATTGAAAATGAAAATTATACGCAAAGCTCAGGATGTGTACACGAATGTCGGTGATTGTTGGTATGTGTGCGTGCGTTTGTGTGTATTTGAGTTACAGTGACTGAATATTGTCATATGAAGATCCTGTATTGAATGGCTTTCCTCTCAACAAATATTTAAAGATGTCTGAGTGTGTGTGCCACTGACATTTCCGTTGTCTTTGCATTCCAGCTAGGCATATCTATGTGCATGTGTGTGTATATGTTCTGGTGTCTGTTTGTTATCCGGTGTGCATGAGCAAGTGTAAATAGAAGTGACGAAAATGACTCACTTAGATAAATATTATTTATTCGCTGATTCGTTTTCTTATTTGTAGATTTGCTAATTTAATTAGGCATTCAAAATCCTGATGTCGTTTTACATACATAAATACATCAGCAAGATGTCGGAGGATGTGAGCGTGTGCGAATGATGCTAGTAGGCTTGTTAGGTTGTATATTGTCGTGTGTATAACTTGTGCCAATGAAAATGGGTAAACAAACAAACAAAAGTGGCTTGACTCCTTCAGTAAACCCATTTTCGTTTTGTGTGCCAAGGGCAAATATTTACAGGGTACACTTTCGAATAACAACAACAATAAGACGAAGAATGTTTGTTGACTTTTAAATTTACAAAAAGTCAATATCAAGACAAACTTTCACCTAATCTTCTAATATACAGGCAAACAAGAGATTATCATTTATAACGAAAGGAAAATTGGAAGATTTGTATATCCACTGTCTTATGGTGATTGATATATAATTGTAAGGGTTGTATTGACTATAAATTCAGAATGTGCCTATAAAACTTTGCATCGAAATTTGATATTGAAATTTATTGGGGACGACCAGTTTTCGGAAATTTGAAGGACAAAGGCGTCTTTTCCCAACGACGTGGCCGTGTTTAATTATCTCGGATTCTCAGAGGTTGAAGAATCCTCTGATTCTTTAACATCTGAAATCCACGTTTTGTTATAGACCCTAACAGCCAATTTTAAATATTTTGAAAGATCCAGTCGCATTTATATTCCGAATGGAGTTGCCTCCCTATCGCTATTTTGTGTACGTTTTTCAGTCGAATTAACTCTAATTATACCCTATACAACAATGTTGTCAGGGTATTATAGCTTTGTGCAGCCCCAAGTGCTGCGAAATATTGGTCATAGACCTTTAAGTACATGTGTGTCCGTCCGTCTGTCCATAATAATTTGTAAACACGATAGAGGCCACAATTATGAACCGATCTTTTCGTAGGACCGATTCTGCCTCTTCTTGTTTTTGGTAAAGATCGGTTAATATTTAATGGGTCAAATGGACCAAATACATAATTTTTGTCGGGGTTTCTGGTCGTTCAGGTTTTGCATGAAGTTCTGGTTATGGTCAAGGACAACGCTTATACCTTTCGGTGGTAATCACATAATTTAGGATGAAATGGGCCGAAAACTAAAATTTTTGTGTTTTTTTCGAGTCGATCTATAGGCCACAATTATAAAGCAAACATCACAACACAAACCACGGTGAAGGGAATCTAGGCAAGTAATTAGAATAATTATACTTACTTATTTGATTTTTTATGTTCAAATCTTCCTATCAATATCTGTCTTCGTTTCGAAAAACCTCCAATATAAGAGGACTTAGGTGTATTTCAGTATTTTGTGTCCTGTATACAATAAAATTGAGCTAATAATTGGGCGGGACCTTTACGGGGACTATGTCGCTTGGTATGGAAAATTGTCTAACGAGTTGTTTCTCATCGCTTTCTAATAACCCGGATCGCTATATTAACGCAACTTCTGCTTAAAAATCGGCTAAAACATTTAAAATACCAGAACCTTTATATGCAAGCTATGTAAACACCTATCATTGTATAGAATAAAAATTTCGTTTCAATCAGACAAATATTGGGAGTTTGGGTCATCATTTACCTAAAATAGGATAATCCGATTTTAATAAAACTTAACACACATTATTCTATACTCAAATTTTGTCTCAATTGGACAAATCTTCGTGCGTCATTGAACACCCAAACAAAATCAAATCGAACCATAATAACAGAGATGATCTGTCAGAAACAGTGACGTAAATGACATACATTTCCGACGTATAATACATACGTCAGAAACGTCGGAAAGCTACCCAAAACCATTTTTGACAAAACATCTAATTCCATTAATAAATTTGGAAATTACGTATGTTTTACCCCAATCCATATAAAATTTCAAAAATTTCTTCTCAAAAAAGTTTAGAAATTTTTATCAGTTCTAGTAAGGAATAGTTAGATATATGTAAAAATAATATATATTCTTGAAAATAACTTTATGTGGTGATAATATTGAAATAAATGACGTTTACTACATTTTATACAGGTATATGACGTTTTCGACGTTTACACCTTTTTGACAGTCGAAAATCTAAAAATTCGTCAAACGGACCATCCCTGCATAATATACATGAGAGCTGTATCTAAATCTGAACCGATTTCAAGAAAACTTCATATACGTGCGTACGTTGTGCAAAATTTTGTATTCATCGGACAAAGCTTGGGAGTTTGGTACACCACTTGCATAAATTCGGTCGAATATTTATATTTGGGAGCTATAATTATATCTGATTCGATTTCAATGAAATTTAACTCACTTTATTCTAGACTCAATTTTATGCGTTATGCTGAATTTCGTCTCCATCGTACAAACCTTGGAACCATTTACATAAAATCGGACGAAAATATATATGGAAGCCGAACCGATATCAACAAAATGTAACAAACCTCATTTCAGTCTCAATTCAATCGGACAAATATTGGAAGTTTAGTGGACCATTTGCATAAAATTGGACACAAAGACATAATACCCAGTACCACAGTGAGGTGAAGGTTATAAAAAGGAACTCAGAATGTGTGTTAGTATTGCGTTCAGGCAGGCGAAGTGAAATTGCTGTCTTTCCTGCTAGTCGGAAGTCATCTGTGTAACAACAGTTTACTATACTTTTGTGCGGTCTATTGCCTCCGGTGCCGACAGCCGCTTCACCCTTAAGGGCATAAAACTCAAAAAATATACTTGAGCCCGGCTGGATTCTAATGTCATCTCTTGATTAATGTCCGGCGCCTTAGCGTTCAAAGTCACCACAATGAAAGAAAAATGTTGTGGGTTGTGTGGAAAAAATTCCATCACTACAAGAATAAATCTGCTCTGAAAAGGGATGTTCTAGTGTGATACCAAATGTCCGAACCTAAACACCGTTGAATTTAAATCGTAGATGCTAATTTGCAACAAAAATCGATATAAATACAATATATGACGTAACGACATTTGTAAGCCACATTGCCCAATATGCCTGATGAGCCGCTTAACCAACGGCGAAAAGCGTCTCTGCCTTTCCTTTTCATTGCAACTTCTATCATGTAGCTCATATTGAAAGAGAAATTAATGAATCCATTTACGCTTCATATTTTATTTGGGTATCCATTAATGGTCTCTAAAGCCATAGTTGATGTCGTCCTCATTGCACTGATTTTACATTAAATTATTGTCCATCCATCCACACATTGCATTGGGCTCAATAATACTCTTTGTATAGAAGTCCCGTTTTCAGCCGAAGACTCTACAGCAGAAATGGGAGTATATATAGGCTAAGTCGACCCGTTACTGTAGGTGGTCTTTGCATTAAGGATTCGGTGTCCCTTCACCTGCATGTTGGCTACAATTTATCCATCTACATGTGGCTGAACCAAGCTATGATTGCCTGGTTCACTCAACAGATCTGTAAGGATTGGATACGTGTTTTAGTGTCGATATTATTGAAAGCTGCCTCGATATTAATGAATTCAACTAAAGCAAACATGTTCGTATAGATGGTGATTTCAATGTGGTGTATCACCTCTTTACGTACAAGTATATCTCGACTAGCTGAATCGATCTAGACATGTTTATCCCTCCGTCCGTCTGTCCGTTATAATTTGTAAGCACGATACAGGCCACAGTTATGAACCAATCTTCACAAAATTTTGCATGTATTATGGGTTCTGACCAATGAGGACCCCTATTGTTTTTGGTAAAGATCGGTTAATATTTGGGGATCAAATTAACCAAATACTTAATTTTTGTCGGTTTTTCTGATTGCTTCAAAGGCCTCAATTTTGGCCCGAACATCGCGAAATTTAACGTGAAGAAAGGGGTCGGGCCAAATAATAAGCATGCATGTTTTGATAAAGATCGGTCGATATTTAGCGTATCTAATGGACACTGATTTTTTTTTTTTTTGGAACATGACAAAATTTGTATTCTATTTACCTGAAGGACATAGCCCCGAGAAGTTGATAGTATATCCAAGAGTAGTGGTTAACCTTTAAACTGAAACCAATTATATTTTCGAATGTACTCGGATGTGGGAGTTACACTTACATATTTACAGATGTTTATCTATTCATATATTTTTTAGTAACCCAATACAACACTAGATGGCGGAAATATAGTGCTGATCACCTTGAAATTTTCCATGAGTTTCCAGTTATGGTCAAGGACAACGCTTATAATTTTCGGTAGAAGACTCGAGTTGTGGCCTGTAGATGCCGGTGAAGGGAATCTGGTAATATTCGGAAAATATGTCAGTATAAGCTAGAGGTGCTGTTGACCTCTAATGCAAATATCACTAACTATTCCGAGGCTCGGAATAAACATCCACAGAAAGTTAAAGTTCCGTGATAGTTGTGTAGGGTATCGTATTGTCGACCCCGTCCGACTATACTGCTCCGCTCACTGTTTTTATACCCTTCACCACACTGTGGTACAGGGTATTATGTCTTTGTGCATATGTTTGTAACAGGCAAAAATAATCGAGATAGACCCATGGTTCCTTTTAAGAATATGCATAGAATCACTTTCTAAGTCGATTTATGCATGTCCGTAAGTCCGTCTGTCTGTGACATCAAATTTTGCAAAATTTACAAAATTGAGCATAGAATAACGTAGTTGCGTTTTCTAGAAGTACAGACATAGCCCAACGGATGATCTATTTATATTTGTTGGAAGCCGATTTACATACTTTATGGATAGATCTAGGAAGATTCACATTTAGATAAATACCACATATTTTATTTCATCCAATTTCATGCTAATAGTCCTGTTTAATATACCCATAGTGGTGAAGGGTATTATATAGTCGGCCCCGTCCGACTTTACTACTTTCCTTACTGGTTTTAAGTTGAAATGCTGTATATTTATCGTTTTAGCCATATTTTTCAAAAGACGACTTTTTCAATTCTTGGTACAGAAATGAAATTTGCGACTTTCCATCGTAACAGGAAGGAGACTAACAACTCTCTCGTTTTTCTCCTTCTATTTATATTTCGAGAAATATTATTGTCTATGTCCGACATATAATTTATAACTTAGCACAGTTTAATTTATACCTTAATTCCATAACATAATGAATTTCGCCCCACCTCCTCCAACTATCATCAAAAATCATTTAAATGCCAACACACAAACATACTATCCCACCAAACAAGCAAACAAACACAAAATTTCAATTTATTATCCTCCATTATCCTACAGGTGACAGTGGGCAAGTGAAACCAAAAGTAATCACTTTGTTTGTCAACTGTTGCCGGAATGTCACTTGGACTCTGTCAGCGCGTTGTCAACTTTTGATAGCCACGAACGTGATATGCATTTAAAAGCCATAAATCTCTTTATTCAACTATCCAAAAATATCCAAAAACTCTCAAGTTTTACACAGAGGCCAAACACAACAAACAAACAAATACAACAAACTCACAAACTACAACAACAACTACAAAAAATGACACAAATTACATTTTGTCCACAAAAACGCACGTGCATGTCAGACCACACACAAACACATCCACACACACACCCACCTATCTACACCTATGCACATGAACTTACAATCAGAATCACACGTACACACACACCACGGCCATCGAGAGCGAGACAAACTTTCATTGCACATCCTTGTTTTTCCTGGAATCACATAAAATTCCATTAGTTAAATAGATACCATCTCATAGATGGCTCGCTGACAGTTGACACATGTATCAGTTATCCGTAACACATATCACATCGACGCCGTCACGCCGAGCACCACCCACCCATTACGGCAGCTATGGCTGATGTGTCCGACCACAGTTTTGAGGTTGTTACTGATATTTTCCTCCCTATTTCCTGTTGAATGTCACGCCAGGAATGCGGAGAGAAGTCGGTTGGGTGGGTTGGGTGTCAGAAAATCTCTCGTTGTACAATTGGTAGTAACTTTGTAATTGCTAAGTGTTAACAATAATAGCTACAACAACAGCAAAAACGATGGAAAATAAGCAAACTCGGGTGAGGGTGTATCAGTGTCTAGTTGTTGCTTTTGTATCTATCATCTGTCGTCTACATTGAGGTAATAGAGCATGTTTAGTGGTATAATGTGAACTAAGTCAATATGTAGATGGTAGTTAGTGTATGTATGTGTGTGGGAAAGTAGTTTTTTGTTTGCGTTGAAATAGTAAGATGAGACCTCACCCCGGTAATCAGTGTCACCTGTCTTCCGAATAGCAATGCTGTGTTAATGTCCAAATTACAAATGGGAGATTGTCACACAATAGAGGAGAGATTTATTCGAAGGAAAAGATAAATGAATAAATGTAATTGAATAGGAAACGGAAAAGTAAATATGTTTGTAATTATTAATTTTTAAGTCTGGGAGTCTGTCGTTCATCAGACTCCCAGATTTACTTTAGCGCCTAAAAGTATGCACATAATTTCCAACCGAAGAAATAATATAATTATCAATGCAGCGATAAAGTTTTTTATGTTGTTCCAAATTTCACCTGCACTTCAATACTCGGTATTTTGTAGCTTTCAGGCACATTTGTAAACCCAATTAGCGTTAATTTGGTATTTTGTGTTCTCACTGGGTTTGGTACCCATCCTCCTACTAAAAATTATCAATATTGGCCCACTGTTTAGAATAGTCCCCAATTAACGCTACAACCCCATATTAGTTTTTTAGGGAATTTGGTCATGTGTTTCAACCAAATTGCTTGTAATTTGTATATGTTTAATTGTCATTGGTTATAAATCACCCATTGTCGGTATTTTGACGCTTTTAGCCGAATGGGCCATTATAGCTAAGTCAAAGACATAAAAGTATAAAGACACGACAATTGATATGTAAACAATTTCCAACAGATGGCTTTTCCTCTGTTGTTACGATATCACAACAAAGAGAGAGAAAGAACAATATTAAACGTTTTTAGTGCTATATCTTAAACTTATAAAATGAAAATATATACTTTGAGTGCAGGCTATGCAAAATTTCGTGAAAATCCGAATATACATAATTAGAGACTCAAATCAGTGTGCTATGCGAAATTTCATGCAAATCGAAAGAAATATAGAGGCTTTGGTGCACCATTCACATAACATCGGGCGAAAATATATATGGGAGCTATATGTAAATCTAAATATGTTTTTACGAAACTTAGCATACATCATTCCAGACTTAATTCAGCACAAATTGCTAAATCTCGTGCAAATCAACAGAAATATCGGGGCTTTGGTACATACATCCACTCAGAAAGCGATTGTATGCATATTCCCAAAAGAGACCATGTGTCTATCTCATTTCTTTTTGACTGTTACAAACATATTATATTCTAAAAATATTTTAATAATTTTAAGCCCTTAGAGACCACATTCCATACAGAGTTAAGAAGACGTCTTAACTCGGAGACAAAAACATATTTTTCGAAACAAATGTTAATACTTAGAGATAGATTTACCAAAACGCTCGACATTTGACAACTCAAAATATGGATTTTATCTGATGAATACATGGTACCAACAAGTACACACTTTAGAATCTTAATCCATGCTAAATTATGGAAATAAAATTAAACTCCGCGAAATGGAGCAAATAATACTAAATGTTACTTCCGCACGACCAGAAGAACGAAAGAACTTTTTATCACTTGCCGACTAGGATCATAGAAAGGCCCAAAAAAGTCTTTCATAATGGTATTCTAGCCGGTGTTTTCTCAGAGTCGTAGAAAAAAAGTAAATAGCCAATAGGCCGTATACTTTGTTTTAACACGTATACGCAGTAGAGTTCACATTCTAAGCTAAATTTACTGAAAGTCCATTCTGCGCACTATTTTTTCCAATTTTTCAAAAGGAATTAAGTCCTGAATTAAGAGAACATGTCTAGCTCTCGTATGAACTAGGAAAATGGCGGACCTTTGAAAAAATATTATTGGAAAATCGCCTATTTTTTACCACAAACTAAGTTAAAAATAAGGAAGATCTTGACCGATTGGTTTTATCCTAGTTGATACGATAGTTATATACGCACAGAGAAACTTCCCAAAATTTGGAATCAATCGGATTATTAGTTTTTGAGTTATTGTGCCCGTCATTCGCAAAAATTATGTTTGGAAAAAAATGCGTTTAAAATTTGAGAAGCCCTCTTGTCACTTAATGCTAGCACAATAAATCGGCTATATCTTCAAGAGAAATTTCATAAGGACATTCTTGAATTAGTTTAGATTCGAATTAAATCAAAATTCAAAATTAAATTTTTTGAAAACGATAATAAGGGAGGGTCCCCTTAAAGAAATTCTAGGCGCTAAACCAAAAAATATATATCGTATACAGTGGTGGTCACAGAATTAAAACATTGACTGTGGTAAACATTTTTTGATCAGCCCTCGATTCGTTTGAAGTATTTTTGATTTTGTTTTTAATTCAGAACACTTCGATATACTGCACTTAAGGGAACCCCCCCCATTCTCGATTTTAATTTTTCAAGATTTTCAATGGGCTGGTAAATCAATACCAATTCTTGTTAAGGTTTGTAACTTTACACATATATAATTGAAGATTTAAAATAGAAGAAAAATAATTTACAAAAAATTTTTGTTGTTGTTTTTTGTAATTAAAGAAAAGTCCTTATTTTTGATGGCGGGCATGATAACTCCTCACTGGAACATCGGAATCCGAAAATTCCAACGGTGTTAGAAAGAGTACATGTCTGGCTCTCGTATGAACTAGGATTATTGACTTCGCTCAAAAATTAACAAAATGGTGGACCTTTGAAAAAATATTTTTGGAAAATCGCCGATTTTTTACCAAAACCCAAGTTAAAAAATAAGGAAGATTTTCACCGATTGGCTTTATCCTAGTTCATACGATAGCTATACACTTACAGACGTGTAAAAATTTGAAATCGATTGGGTTATTAGTTTTTGAGTTATCGTGCCCGCCATTCGCAAAAGAGAAAAACGCGTTTAAAGTTTGAGAAGCCCTTCAGCCGTCACTTGATGCTGACACAATAAATCGGCTATATCTTCAAGAGTTCTTGAGATTTTCATTTGAAATTTTGTAGGGACATTCTTTAATTAGTGTAGATTCGAATTAGATCAACAAAATTTTTGACCCCAAGAATGGGGAGGGGGTCCCCTTAAGTGATTTAGTGTGAAAATGGAAAATTATTGCATGCAATTTTTCCATGAATAACGGTTTTTATGAAAATACTTCGACTTTGAAGTGACCATATAATTAAAACATTGTGTGATTTGTTACTTTACTGCATTTTTTGAAAATATTTTTAAAAAAGCTCTTTAATTTAGTTAAATTATGTAAACCTAGCACCAAATTTTTTTGAAAAAATCTGTAAAATCTATTAAAATTGCCAACAATTTTTACAGTACACCTTACATTCAGAAAATAACCCTTATTATAGAAAATAAAGGTCCGAATGCATCAGAAATTGCTAGAATCAGTAGAAAACAATAAATAATTCTTAAAATAAATAATTATTTTAAATAAAAACTCAAAAAATGGGAATTAACCTAAAGGAACGATTTAAATTCGATAGCCTTTCTTGAAGAAGGCCGGAATATTTTTCAGTATGCGAGAAAATATCGATTGATATTGGTATTTTTTATATCAAATCGACTGTTCGAGTAGTACAGAATATATATTATCCAAAAATATATCAGTCACAACAGAAAGAACAGAGATCAATGCCTATGTTGACGAGTAAAAGTTTCTGCCACACAGCAGCATTTTTGATGCTCAACACAAGACTATAAATATTTGTCAAACTATAAAATTTTTCTTTCTTAGATTAAATGGACATTATTCTATTCAAAAAATATATATGATCCCTTTTTTTTTTCGGTATGTTGAAGTTCCTAGCCCAGTTCTTGTCACAGTAAGAACAATAAATCTTCTACCAAACAATGCAATAACATAGACCCCACATAAATATCCGACCTATTAAACTAATTTTGAATGCACATTATGTGGTGGAGAATGTAAACAACTTTTTAACGACTCATTTACTTGATAGATGTTAACATTTTGTACTAAATTATAAATAATTGCAATCTGGCAATGCTGTTAACATACAAACTCACCATGGTTTATTAGCTGAATAACAGACTAACAAAATGGTTGTTGTCATTGCTAGGTACTTAAAATAATTGAAAATAGCTTTCACCACTTGAAAAGAAAACAAATAACTAAATTCACCACCCATGAATGTTAAAATTAAAATGTTAACTACATTTACGTAGTTATTGTTTATTAATTAAAAGTTAACAGTTTCAAATATTTATAGTAGTCTGATAAGCCAAGTGGCTAAAATTATGAATGATGTTTTTGGTTCCGATAATGTAACAGCCAATAATGTGCAATTTTGGTTTCGTAGATTCTGCTCAGGAATTTTTTATGTTAAAGATGCACCTCGCACAGATAGGCCGGTCATCGAAAATGTCGATTAAATCGGAGAAATGATTGAAGTTGACCGGCATGTTAACAGTCGTAACATAGCCCAGGAGCTAAAAAAACGAACGTATTTGAGCAACCGTGGCATCTACCATTTGCTATGCTGCAACACTATGCCTATCCAAAATTTATCTGAACACAAAATTCAATACACCTTATTCTAGGTTCGATTTGGTACGTTGTGCACTAACTCGTCCTAAGCGAACAAACGTTAGTTGTTTGGTACATCATTTTGACGAAATCGGATGAAAATATATATGGAAGCTATACTTAAACCTGAAACGTCTTCAATCCAACACGCTATGCAATATTTCATGTAAAGCGAACAGACAAAGGCTCCTCCATTTGCAACATTTGCATACAATCGGACAAAAATATATGTGGAACCGATTTGAACAACAAAATATCATGCAAATGTAACAGGATCTATGGTGCACCATTTACATAAAATGGGACTAAAGTACATATGTGAGGTATATTTAAATCTGACCCACGGACGACAACCTGCAGTAATTGCAGGACGCTGTGCAAGATTTTCTCTCAATCGGACAAACATTGTCAGTATGGTGCACCATTTACGTATAATCGGAGGAAACTATATATGGAAGCTATATCTAAATCTGAACCGATCCCAACAAAACTTCGCATACATAAATTTGGACGTAATTCATTACGCTGCGCAAAATTTTGTGTCAATCGGCCTAAATTTGACTCATTAGTGCTTACATAAAATCGGAAGAAAATATATATGGGAGCTATATCTTAATCTGCACCGATTCCAACAAAACTTTGCATACCTAATTCAGTAAGCTGTGCAAAATTTTGTCGTAATCGGACAAATATTGGTAGTATGGTGCTCAATTTACTTTAAATCGGACGAAAATATATTTGGGAGCTACATCTAAATATAAACTGATTCCAACAAAACTTCACGTACATAAATTTGAGCTCAATCGGTCCAATATTGGGTACCTAAGTCAATACGCTGTGGTCAATATACTTGGTGCCAATCGTCCTAAATTTGACTCTTTGGTTATTTTTAGTAGTCCGAGATTACTGAATTAGCCCGATGTGTATATTACACTTGATTAATTTTTCCATCAGGGACATTGTTGCAGTCACACTCCGATGGAGGTTTATCTGAATGACCTGTCGAAGACTCCATTCTGACGTAATATCGCTGGCACAATCTCTGACGAAGATCGTTGCCTTTTGTAATTGAGGAATGTCTATTTTCCTCACCAGCTTGAGTTTCAAAAAATATTATTAGCCAAGCAAGGAATCACCGAAGTGCCTCAAGGCCCAAAAAAAATCCATAATAGGGTATTTGTGTTGTCAGGTGCTAAATAAAATAACAGTTCTTAAGAATAAATATTCTGCCTAATAAGAAGCGTATGTATTAAATAATCCACTTCTCGTTGAAAAAATATTTTTCTGAAATTCTAAATTTTTTTCAAACAAAGACTTCTTATTTATTAACAACAAAAACTGACTAACAGGTCAAGACCCCACGGCGTATGAATAATGCCTACGAAATACAAAAACGAAACTAAAAAACCTGCTATTGGTTACGTCTTATCAAAAGATCTCAATCTGTATCCAAAAAGACACACACACTCACACAAACTAACACATTTTATGGAACAACTAACCAACAAAAAATCCGAACTACAGATGTTCTAGGTGTACTCTACATATGTTCGTAGCAATGCTAACTGTTAATATTTTATATTAATTAGTTTGAAAATATAAACATTTTATTTGCGGTTGGACTTTCTTGGACGTTTGAGGCTGAGGCTATGGCCACGAGCACCTTATAGAGCAGCTTCGAATGCGGCGGACATTTACTTTTTGTTTCGATATTTGGATGTAACCTGGCTTTGGCAAAGTTTCTTCTATATTGCGGCAACCTTTGTATTGGAAAAAAGATGGAAAGAGAGGAAAAACAACAACAAAACTAAAAAAACATCATAGTAGACCACAAATAGCCAAAAAAATCCAATAACAACAAAAACAAGCAGCGAACTATCATTGTATAATTAAGATTTACATTGAACTCCGGTAACATTGTGATCCCAAAATAGTGGCTAAGAGAGACCACATATCGTATGTTGTTGTTGTTTGCTGTGTGTCTCGTATATCTGCAACTTGTCGGCAGCAGTATTGGTGGTGGCGGTGTTGTCCGTTTTTGTCGTATTTTTACAGATTTGGTCCGATACAACAATGCTATCGATGCCACAGCGGTTAATAAACAAACTAAACGACAAACAAATGAATGGTCGGACAGACGTCCGCACAGACTCCAATAGAAGACTGACCGAGCAGGAGGGAAGGCGGACGGATGGATGGTCGTTTAGTTTACTTGCACTGCTAGCAAACAAATAAAAAAATCGAAACGAAAATTTTCTGTTTTGGCCGAATGCTGGATTGGGTGATTAAGCGACCGTCATTGCAACGCTCGCTCAGTCGGTCGGCTGGCCGGTCGTTTGGCCGCTATTGTACGGATAATAAGTTCATTCAGTTTTTGTTCCTCAATGGAGCAGGTGTATGCAGTGGGTAATGCCATAAATTGTGACAATACATTTCTCGTTGTGGTTTACGGCCAACGAGAGTTTGGGGTGACAAGAGCACCACTGCCTGGCAAGATCCAACGCCACCGCAACTTAGAATGTCCACACAAACTAAGAAAGGCAACAACAGCAACAAAAAACAGAACATTGAACTGGCCTGGACTCACTCAGTCACCACTCGCCAAGTTTGGAGCAAAAAGAAACGACATTGAGAAGTAAAAAGTCAGTCAGCCAGCCCGCCAGTCGGTCAGGCAAAAGCAACTTGTTGTTGGCTCCACCGAGAAAAAAACAATTTGATTTTTTTCAGAGGTCTCCACACTCGGTACCTGCCTACCTTCGTGGCTTGGTAATGCTCTTTTAGACGCCTTAGCCACCATCATCGTTGAATATCCGTTGATATGTTGTGTTGTTTGACCGTCGTTGTTTGGGCAAACAGGCGTACGGAGGTTAATGCTGTCGCTGATGGTTGATGGTGGTGGCGGAGGCTGTGCTGGTGTTGCTGCTGCTGCCGTTGTTGTTGTTGTTATTATTGTCCGTGCTTGATTTTAATCACTTTAACTTTATTTGAGATGCTGTCGACTGCTAACTGCTCGCCAGCTACTGTAGATCTTAACACTGCGATTGTTTTGTTAATGTTTTTGTTGCTGTTGTTGTTATTATGGAGTGTAGTTTGTTTGTTTGTTGTGGTTGTTGTTGTTCGTATATGTTTGTTGATAATTTGCAACGTCATCAACGTTCAATGTATGGACTACAGGTCATATGTTTTCAATGTAAGCGTTTAGTCCATATTTATCGATCTAAAATATTATGGCACAGTGGTCGGAATTGGGTAATAAATGAAGTTAAGTTAGTCAGGACCGAACTCTACATAGCATCCACCAGAGGTTGGGTATTCAAAATGCCTAAAGTCGATGGAATCTTATTAGGCTATGCCAAAAGATGAACACACGTTCTAAATTGTTTACCACAAAGACTCCAGAATGCTAAATGAAATCCAATTCGGTAGGACCATTATGTTAGGTATTTTGAAGCGCTTAAAAAATTATTTTTTTTAAAGAGTAACGTAAAGTAACGAAACATTTTTCTCCTCAATAGTTTTATACCCACCGGAAGCTCTGAATGTCAAATCACAGACACTTCAGTTAAAAAACAAATAAAAACGATGTTATGTTCGGCCGAACGTTTTATGCTTTCCACCATGAGAATGACAATAAAAATATCTGAAATTAATGGGGTCTCCTAAGAGAAAACTCAAAATGCCCAAAAGTGAGGCTATAATAAAACGGATAAACAGGAAGGATCTTCGTGTAAGTGGTCTAACGTTGGTGGACTAACATCGAGAACCTTGTTCCGTATCATCAACTCGTGTCCAATGCCGTGTCATCAATTCGTGTCTCTCTTTCCAGATCATTAAAATCGTTCCCTACATGCCTAAGTGGCGAGTGCATATCCCGCCACCTACTTTTGTAACACTCAAGCAGATATAGCATGGACATATCTGCTTGAGGAGACATCATTGTCTCCTCGAGTAGATGGTCTATTGGAGGGCTTAAATTTTGTTCAAACGATCCGATTTTTTTTAATTTTCCAGAGGTAAATATTGTTAAACTAGAACAGATACTGCCACAGATTGTATTTTTTAGGAAGCTAATCTAAGCTTTGAAGTCTATCCTTTTAGGGGTGTTTTCAAAAAAAAAAAAAAAAAAAAAAAATCCGAATCAAAAAAAACGGGTTATGCTGTATCTGGGTTGACAACTCTTGGTCAAAAAGTCAATCCGGTACATAGAAGCGACTGCCGCGGGACTTGTATTGACATTTTTCGGTAAATATGTTTTTCACCACCCAAGAACCCGGAGCAGCAACATCGGTTGACAAGTGCTGCGAAAACTTAAACAATATTGAATTTTAGCGATATCGATATGAGGCCCATACCAAAATATGGGCCGATATATCCTGTTTACTGGATCTTCCAAACGGATTGACGTAACCGCATCATGTCGCCACTCAATGCAAATATTTATATTACTTTTAAATGATTTTGTAAAACCGTAAAACCGGGTACTCGTACCCGAAATTCCGAATCAAATAACCTGGTAACCGGGTACGTCACCCAAGAAAAAAATTTATTCCTATAATTAGGGTAATAACACCTACGTCTTTAATGAACTAAAGTTGTTCCTATTTGGGGTCTTCAGTTTGGCATTCTGCCGGGATTGAATGTTTTTCCATTGCGTTTCACTAAGGTTGGCGGAACCACATCTAGAACATTGTTACTGCTCCTGTCCTTATCACAAATAGCTGTGGCATGCGCGGACTACTTATACGAACCATAGAACCTTGGGGTAATTAGAATCGAACATTGAGCCGCATCTTCGCTGTCCATGTGGTGAACAGTTTGACCATCGATTTATTGTCGAATATTTCCATATTCATCGTCTGGAAAAACGTATCGATTCTTTTATCGTGCGTTAGGTACATTTGGTAAAGTTTAAACGGTTTAACTCTGCAAGACTTTATTTCGGAATCCTACGTACAACTGGCGTCCACACATTCACGATCCAACGTTTCACACTTGACTGCAGGGTAGTTCGTTAGACGTCCTCAAACAACTCCTCAAATGGCGACAAATGTGAGATCGGCCTGTAAGATTCACCTTTGCCTGGCTTCTATAGCGGGACCACACTGTCTATTTTCCAGGCATCGGGAACTATCAACAAATTGAGGAGTTTGGTTAGGTACTCTTCTCTTGGTTCATATAGCTGTTTCTTCATCGGTGCCAAGCGCCTTGGATGATTTTGCGCTTCTGATGATTCCTCCTTCACCTAAAGAGATTTTATACGGGGCGATCTACGAATTTCCGGTTAAAATAACTAGCGCACCTCTTGGGATCTATCACCACAATGCCGTTAAATGAGATAGAAGTTAAACGCTACCTGAGCATCAGAAGAATTGGGTAATTCTCTGAATCGATTTCGGAACTCCTGTTAATTGGCTCATTCGTGGTTAAGGAAAGTGTGGCGTCAAATGTTCTGAAATCGAGTGGTCTATTAATGGATATGATAATATGGAGGTGTTCTGACCTACATGAAATGACTTGTTGCAAATTCCTAGAGATACGTCCTCATTTTCCTAATTGTAAGGCGAGCGCCATGTGCCTCTGGCCATTACCTAGGATAGAATGTCATGATGGGCATTGAAATCCCGTAGTACCCTCCAATAGATATTAATGTTAGGCAAGTAACGCGGGGCACAGCTCTTTAGTCAAGCTCAAGCTAGATAGGTCTGTAATGGAAAGAAAGGAGCAATAGAAATGCTAATAATCCAATTCGTGTACGATTCTATCTTAAAAAGTTTGTATCCATCACAACTCTGAAGACTGTATGAGTTATTCAGATTCCAGTATTTCCCTCGAAATTCATCGCAGTTGAATTTGTGAAATTATACATTATCCGGTGTTGTGATAGTAATGAGCGGAGTTAGCACCGACGATGATGACAATGACACGCTGGAGTCTGATTGGCTCAGCATTATACAATGTAGTCCCTTCCTCTGTATTCCTGTATCCGGTTTAAACCATGGTCAGGGGTTTGTACTGAGCAACAATTTGTACTGAGCAACAATTCGGACCAGAAGAACCAAACAAACTTTCCGGGTAATGTTAATAGGACCTGAAGAATCCATTCTTGGTAATGTTAATGGGACCAGAACAATCCGGAGCAAACATTCTGGGTAACGTTGCTTTGTCTCGATCCCGACTCTGACCTGAATAAACTTTTCGGGGTAATGTTGCTCCCACATTGAAAAAAGTCATTGGTCGAATAGTTGTATCTCGGAGTAACTCCGGTACATAGAACCGGCTGTCGAAACTTGTATTGAAATTGTTTATTAAATTTGTTTTTCACCACTAAAAACCCGGAAGAGCCACAGTGAGAAATTGCGGCTAAAACTTACAAAATATCGAAATTGGGACACACCAAACGTGGGTCGATGTATCCGGTTACCAATATAATATGCTATGCTATTTGCTATATCTCTGTCATATATAGCCTAGATCTGTGTCTCGATTATTCTGGGCATTCCCTGTTCTAGAAAGGTAAAAAAAGAATCGTTGCTAAAAATTACAGACAAGAAAAAATTCTTCAGTGTCCATATTTTGATATAGCTTCCGCATAAATTGTTTTTCAAAACACTGTGCGGAGTTTATTGAAACTATGTTTATTTATGTTGGTATGGCCCATTTTAATTGTTCACTTTTTTCGTTTGCTCCGTTTGCTGCCTGTAGAGCATTGAAATCCCGTAGTACCCTCCAATAGATATTAATGTTAGGCAAGTAACGCGGGGCACAGCTCTTTAGTCAAGCTCAAGCTAGATAGGTCTGTAATGGAAAGAAAGGAGCAATAGAAATGCTAATAATCCAATTCGTGTACGATTCTATCTTAAAAAGTTTGTATCCATCACAACTCTGAAGACTGTATGAGTTATTCAGATTCCAGTATTTCCCTCGAAATTCATCGCAGTTGAATTTGTGAAATTATACATTATCCGGTGTTGTGATAGTAATGAGCGGAGTTAGCACCGACGATGATGACAATGACACGCTGGAGTCTGATTGGCTCAGCATTATACAATGTAGTCCCTTCCTCTGTATTCCTGTATCCGGTTTAAACCATGGTCAGGGGTTTGTACTGAGCAACAATTTGTACTGAGCAACAATTCGGACCAGAAGAACCAAACAAACTTTCCGGGTAATGTTAATAGGACCTGAAGAATCCATTCTTGGTAATGTTAATGGGACCAGAACAATCCGGAGCAAACATTCTGGGTAACGTTGCTTTGTCTCGATCCCGACTCTGACCTGAATAAACTTTTCGGGGTAATGTTGCTCCCACATTGAAAAAAGTCATTGGTCGAATAGTTGTATCTCGGAGTAACTCCGGTACATAGAACCGGCTGTCGAAACTTGTATTGAAATTGTTTATTAAATTTGTTTTTCACCACTAAAAACCCGGAAGAGCCACAGTGAGAAATTGCGGCTAAAACTTACAAAATATCGAAATTGGGACACACCAAACGTGGGTCGATGTATCCGGTTACCAATATAATATGCTATGCTATTTGCTATATCTCTGTCATATATAGCCTAGATCTGTGTCTCGATTATTCTGGGCATTCCCTGTTCTAGAAAGGTAAAAAAAGAATCGTTGCTAAAAATTACAGACAAGAAAAAATTCTTCAGTGTCCATATTTTGATATAGCTTCCGCATAAATTGTTTTTCAAAACACTGTGCGGAGTTTATTGAAACTATGTTTATTTATGTTGGTATGGCCCCCTTTAATTGTTCACTTTTTTCGTTTGCTCCGTTTGCTGCCTGTAGAGCGGATGGCTTAATGTAAAACCAAGGCACAATCGGACAACCACAACGTTTACCGAACTCCCGGCCGGTAAGCAAACTCCAAAAGAGGTAGTAAGCTGTAATAGTGGCTGCGGCAAAATGTTGCCGTTTAATTGGTTATAAATTAATTAAACGTCGATTAATAATCCGGGTTCTTGTCAGTTTAGTAGTAGCTGCAATGCAGCGCCTTATTGGATTTGGGGACAGCAGTTGCATGGCGGAGAAGAAGAAGCAGAAAATAATTTTACTCCCCTTATTTCTGTTGACAATTCTGTTCCGTTTTTTTTTCTGAGCTGTCTCAGTTTGCTCCTTACCGTTCTGCCACACATGTTTTGTATTTTTAATATTTTTGTCGTTCGGCGATCATGGCATTGTGCGATCATGAACTTTTTCCTCTACATCATCAGCTTCTTGTGTTTGTTCGATCGTTGTTTCAAGGAGGAGTCTGCCTGCCCGATCGTCCGTCCAATGTCGCAGCGATTGAATGCCGGTGGTGTAAACTTAATAAATTCATCTTGAGATTTTGTCGTATGTCTTTGCCATTCGATTCGAGTCAATCCAAAGTAGATATCATGTTAGGATGCCAAACGCCATCCAGCCTAGCAGCCACAAAGAAATCTGCTGAGATTTATTTGCTAATCTGACAGAGGTAAATGGGTATCTATTTCCGTTGAGGTTTTTATTTGCAAATCGTGCGTGTTTGTTGTTCATCGCAATGATCGGTGTCCGATGTGTTGTTGTCATCGTGGTTGCTGCTGTTGCCAATACCGTTGTCGTTTTCTGTATTTGTTAACAACTTATTCTCGATTTAGTCAGTCAGCCAGTCACTAATGCGGCTGTGAGAAGCATGAGGTCTATTTGTTGCATTGCACTAAATATCCGCCGTGATATGCGAAACGTTAATGAAAATGTTAGTAGTAATTGGTATTGGTAATTTCAAGACAAATTGCAATTTAATATTTTAATGGTGATTGGAATGTCATTCGTTTTGTATTTGGGATTGTGCGCAATGGATTTAGATGTTCGAAAGAGAGGATTTATAAATACGTTGTGTATTGGGCTTTAAGAGATACAACAAAACATATAAATTTTTGTTTTACGTCTTAGGTTTTGTAAAGGGTTTCTCGACGGCAATGGCGTGGTGCCTCATGAATTCTTGCCAAAAGGTCATACTTCCTTGATGTTAGGGGAGCGTGAATGGTCATTACAATGTATTAAAATCAGTTAAACGTGGAGGTAACACCTTAAGGGCTAAGGGGGTTTTCTCATAAAACAAACGGTACGGTGCAGGGCCTAGCGAAAACCCAGCTATCTAGAAACTTGACAGGATGAACGGAAGAAACAAGAACGAACAGCTGACTGACTAAAACATATTTAAAAAAATCCACGCCTATACCCCACAAAAGATATTTTAAAAAATCCACGCATATACCCCACAAAAGATATTTTAAACCAGTAAGGAAAGTAGTAAAGTCGGGCTGGGCCGACTATATGATACCCTTCACCACTTTGGGTATATTCTATGCAGTGTTCGCAAAAAAAACGGTACACTATCGTAGTGTACCGTACCAGGAACACAAACACTAAAAAAATTTTAGCGTTAGTGTTCCGGTACACAAACATTAAAAATATTTTAGTGTTACTGTTTTTATTGCTTTTCAATATACTTAATAAATACAATATTTTTTATATTTGTATTTGTTTATATTTTATTAAAAAATAGTAATATTATATTAACATCAACAGTTTAACATAATAACTATTTTGTAACTAAAAAAGGGCGTCTAGTGCCAACTCATAACTGAATTCCATTGAATTGCATTTTGGGTTATAATCGATTGCGCTCATCGGAAATATGAAATTCGGCTTTTATATGGTACCTGTATGTGGTCTTGTAATATTTATCCCAAAATCATAAAACTACTTTTTTCATATCCGCGTAACTTGTACACTTCTTTTCATGAATAAGCAGGTAATAATTATGTTGATTGTGTGCCAATCATCAAATTTTGAATATTTTTGATAAAATTTCCTAAAAGTATGAATCATAGATGCAGGTATAATTTTTTTAAGAAAAAAATTTTCATACCAACATTTTACAAGGAGATCTCCTAAAAATCGTGTTCGTTCTGTAAATTAATGACAATTTTATCCAAAGCTGTATAATTTTGTCACAAAAACTGGCCAAAATACCTAAATTTTGTAATTGCCAATAAAGTTATATTCATTTTTATTTTTTGATTATTTGATGTCATTTTACCTCAAAAAACAAAACAGACGTGTATGGTACACTACCAGCACAGTTCAAGTAAGTGAAACGCTACGATTTGTATTGTTCCGACCAGTGGAACACTACGATTTTTAGTGTACCGCTGTCGATACACTACGATTTTTTAGTGTACCGCAGTTGGTACGCTAAGATTTTCGTTGTGCTCCGGAACAGTAACGCTAAAAATATTTTTAGTGTTTGTGTACCGGTACAGTACGTTATTTTAGTGTACCTATCCACCTTGGTACGGTACAGAACACTATGGAACGGTACCATAATGTTTATTTTCGAACGCTGATTCTATGTATCCCAACAGACGACGCATTTTTGTTATATATCTATATCTGAACCGATTTCAGGGAAAATTGCCAGAGACTAATTTATATTACTTCAGTACGTTGTGTCATTCGGCCTTGCTATGGATCTTTTCACACAGCTTTGCAACATCATTTTAGACTTAATTCAGTACTTCAGTAGTGTTTCGGTTTATTTGGGATACCATTTGTATTTTGTTTTTATAAAAAACAACTATTTATTAGTGCGGAATGTATGGCATTGATTGCCGACGGGTAAGGCAGGAAGACTATAGTTTCGGATCTCGCCACTGATCCTCATCAGTTCCCTCAGTTTTTTGTTGAGATATTCTCCCCAGAAGCTATTGCTTCTATACAAAAAACCTTTCAAACCCAAATGTCTCTTGTAACAAAGCGAAGTACTTAGCTGATAAACGTACCCTATACCAAAATTCGTGCAAATCGAAAGATATATAGGGACTTTGGTGCACCAATTACATAAATTCGGACGAAAATATATATGGGAGCTATATCTAAATCTGAACCGATTTTCACGAAACATTGCCACATCATTCTAGACTTAATTCAGTACGCTATGCTAAAACTCGTGCAAATGAAAAGATTTCCAGGGACTTTGGTGCACCAATTACATACAATCGGGCAAAAATATATATGGGAGCTATATCTAAATCTGAACTGATTTTAATGAAACTAAGCACAAATTATTATAGAACCAAATGCCAGTACGCTATGCCAAAGTTCGTGCAAATCGAAAGATATATAGGGTCTTTGGTACACCAATTACCTTAAATCGGATGAAAATATATATGGGAGCTATATCTAAATCTGAACCGATTGTCACGAAACTTTGCACACATCATTCTAGACTTAATTCAGTACGCTATACCAAAATATTTCCAGGGACTTTAGTGGACTATTTACCTAAAATCGGGCGAAGCTATATATGGGAGCTAAATCTAAATTTGTACATCATTCAAGACCTTATTCATTACGCTGTGCCAAATTTCGTGAAAATCGAAAGATATATAGGGACTTTGGTACACAATTTACCTTAAATCGGACGAAGATATATATGGGAGCTTTATCTAAATCTGAACCGATTTTCACGAAAATTGGCATACATCATTCTAGACCTTATTCATTGCGCTGTGCCAAATTTCGTGCAAATCGAAAGATATATAGGGGCTTTGGTACACAATTTACCTTAAATCGGACGAAGATATATATGGGAGCTATATCTAAATCTGAACCGATTTTTATGAAATTTTACACACATCATTCTATACCTAATTCATTACGCTGTGCCAATTTTCGTGCAAATCTAAAGATATATAGGGACCGTTTACATTAAATCGGACGAAACTATATATGGGAGCTATATCTAAATCTGATCCGATTTTTCCTAATTTCAATAGGGTTCGTCCTTGGGCCGAATAAGTGACTTGTGCCAAATTTCATCCAAATCGGATCATAAATGCGACCTGTACTTTGTTTACAATTTAACATCTACAGACGGACAGACGGACGGACATGCATAAATCGACTCAGAAAGTGATTCTATGCATATTCTCAAAAGAAACCATGTGTCTAACTCGTTTCCTTTTGCCTGTTACAAACATATGCACAAAGACATAATACCCTGTACCACAGTGTGGTGATATAGGAGCTATATCTAAATCTGAACCGATTTTAATAAATCTTTGCAGACATCAGTCTGGACTTCATTGGGCCAAATAAGTGACATGTGCCAAATTTCACCAAAATCGGATCATAAATGCGACCTTTACTTTGTTAGTATAGCCTATGCTTAGTGTAGCCTATGAAAAAAATATATTTTTTTAAAAAACTCACGCATATTATGGTGCATAAAAAATATTTTTATAAAATCCACGCCTATTGTAGCTTTTAAAAAAATATTTTTTTTATAAAATCCACGCTTATTGTAGCTTTAAAAAATATTTTTTTTATAATATCCACGCTTATTGTAGCTTTAAAAAAATATTTTTATAAAATCCACACCTATTATAGCCCATAAAAAAAAAATATTTTTATAAAATCCACCCCTATGTAATTCTGTCAAAAATGCAGTGATGTTATAATTACATGCTTACGGTTAGAGTGTGATGAGTAATCAACATCACACTATAACCACAAGCATTTCTGAATCAATGTTAATGGTCTCTAACGAATCAACCTCTTTCAAACACCCACTATTTTACATATGATAAAACTATGTACAATTATCTGTTGGGTTGTGGCCATTTAATTGCTTCAATTGCTCTTGTTGTTTTGCGATAATCAAATACCTGTTTGTTTTCAATTGTCAAGATGTTACAATTTCAAGCCAAAAAAAAAAAAAAAAACAACCCAGACAGTTAGTCTGTGAATATGGTAAAACATTCTCTTGAAGCTCCTGACTGCCTACAACCCACTCAAACTGACAACAATAAAATTCCAATCGACTACAAGAGAGTAGTGCCAACACACACACACAAAAGTAATAAATATTTAATTTTCATAGAATCCCACACTTGTTTGTCGGACGGAATAACATTAGGCCATTTCCATAGACCACACCGACCTGACGACAGATCGACCACACCGTTAACATCGATAACAAACATGCCACTTGAGCGAGCATACAACCAAATATTATCCAAATGTCTTTTGTTTGCTATTTGTGATTCAGTTCCACAAAAAAGAAAAAAAAACTCAAGTGATGTTACTGCCGCTGCTGATGATGGTGATAGCTTCTCATCCTCATCCCAAAATAACAAGAGCGACTGCTTTCATTTAGGCCCATCATCATCACATCGGTATATGGCTCACTATAAATGGGAGTAAAACTACTGCATAGTTTTATTTCGTTTTCGTTAATTGTCTTGACCATTTAGCCCATTGGCCATGTTAAGTGCCCGCTGTTCATTCGTTGTTATGTTGTTAACAATATTTAGATGATCGAGCGGTTTACTTAGATGAGACTACGATAATGGACATTTACTTTAACGTTGTACAATTGTACAAACATGCTTACATTTACATATTTATATGTCCCGTGTAACTAGTGTGTCCGATAGTCTAATATGACTTTCTTATTGACGAATGAATAACTGTGGGTTGAAGACTATTGCAATTGTTATCTATAATTAGAAGATGAAGAAGTGGTATACAAACGAGGGAGGAGTATTATGGAATTTTTCAATATAATTTCACTAGAATATGGACATTTTTGACATTCCGTTTGAAGGCTGATAAAAAACCCCATACCTAAATTGTTTCTGGTCCATATCACATCCACGAAAGACCTCAACATATTAGAGATATGCGTTTGACACATAAAGTAAATCCGGAAAAGACGGAAATATGTATTTGCTCCAGAAAGGCAAAAAAAAAAAAAAAAAAAAACAGAGAATAAGAAACCCATCTTCCAAAACAAGGCGATACCGACATCAATAAAGTTAAATATCTGGAAGTCATTCTAGACAGGAAACATAAATGGAAATACCATATACAGCATGGGGTCGATAAAGTCCGCAGATGAAGAACATGTTCAAGCACTGACGGGGTGTCTAAACTGTTTACGTTTAAACACTTTACAAAATACTACAAATATCGGAAATTTTACCAACGAGTAAAACATCGAACTGAAGGCTTTGGTACAGGCACATCTTTCCAGTAGAGATGATGAAGGATACCTTGTGACATATACAGACAGCGTAATGAGGATTTGGAAGAAGTATTTCGGAAAGCTTCTTATATCAAATAGTGGTGGAGAAGAATATACCCTAGAGATGAGGTCAGATTAGCAATCAATCGGCTAATGAATAATAAAACAGCAGATGCCGGTGGGTTACCAGCCGAGATATTTAAGAACGGTGGTCAGATGCTGGTCAGGAGCATACACCACCTGATTAGTACAGTTTGGCTAGAGGAATACATGCAAGATAACTTTAACTGGCACAAGGTCAGCAGCTAAAGTCGGAAAGGACCTCTCGGATCCCTTCAATACCGAACGAAGGTTCAGACAAGGTGATACCTCTCGTGTGACCTTTTTAATATCCTGCTGGAAAAAGTCATACCAAAACCAGTAAGGAATGTAGTAAAGTCGGACTGGGCCGACTATATGATACCCTTCACCACTTTGGGTATATTCTACATATATATCCCAAAAGACGTCGCCTTTTTGAAGGAATTTTGACATGAAATTGAATCGAAAATATATATAGGAGATGTACACATCATACTAGACTTAATTCATTACGCTATGTCAAAATTCGTGCAAGTCGAATGATTTTGAGGGACTTTGGTCCACCATTTACATAAAATCGGTCGAAACTATATATGGAAGCTACATCTAAATCTGAACAGATTTTCAAGAAACTTAGCACACATCATTCTACACTTAATATAGTACGCTATTACAAAATTCTTGTCAGCCAAAAGATTTGCAGGGACTTTGGTGCACCATTTTCCTAAAATCGGCCGAAACTATATATGGGAGCTATATCTTAATCTGAACCGATTTTCAATAAACTTAGCACACATCATTCTAGACCTAATTCAGTAGACTATACCAAATTTCGTGTAAATCGAAAGATATATATGGAATTTGGTACACCATTAACCTAAAACCGAGCGAAACTAAATATGGTAGCTATATCTAAATCTGAAACGATTTTCACGAAACTTAGCACACATCATACTACACTTAATTTAGTACGCTATGTCAAAATTCGTGCAAATCAAATGATTTTCGGGGACTTTAATGCACCATTTACCTAAAATCGGCCGAAGCTATATATGGGAGCTATATCTAAATCTGAAACGATTTTTCCAAATTTCAATAGGGTTCGTCCTTGGGCCAAATAAGTGAGCTGTGCCAAATTTCATCCAAATCGGATCATAAATGCGACCTGTACTTTGTTTACAATTTAACATCAAAAGATGGACGGACGGACATGCATAAATCGACTCAGAAAGTGATTCTATTAATATTCTCAAAAGGAACCATGGGTCTATCTCGATTCCTTTTGCCTGTTACAAACATATGCACAAAGACATAATACCCTGTACCACAGTGTGGTGAAGGGTATAAAAACACATATTATTCTCCTACGCCGTTGACCCTTGACATAATTGGTCGAACATTGCGAGTGGTAAGAGCAACCTTTAAACAACGGGCGAATGGATGGGGATGTCATAGCTAAAGGGCATATAAAAGTGATCCCATTTCTGGTTAACACATTGCGCATAGGATCGAACCGAATTGAAATCTATTTTAAGTTCGGCTTATGAAACAAAAGTCTGCCATAAGATTTATAGGGTTGAAAAATGTTAACCGCCCATATGACTTTTGGATAACTTATTTGATCGTTTATCAAAGATTCGTAAGCAATGGACATGACAAATGGTTCATAGTCTCAAAACCGGATTTGGTTCATGTGCCTTAATTTTCTTTTAATGCCCCTATGGACTAAGGGTCCTTCGATATTATTTTCCGAAATCTTGCAGTTTCATTAAAATAATTTTATCGAACCACTAAAAACTATACAAGATTCCTAATCTAATCCCTAACCCTTGATTCCTATTGAGAGGTAATTTATATAAAATAAAAAGTTGTTGGTCAGACTTCAAACTCTGTACACAAAAATCTTTTCAGTTTGTTGCTAGTTTGTAGTTTATTGTGAGTGTCTTACTGGGATCTTAAGGTATTAGAATAGGTTGAGAAGAGGTGTGGTATACAGTAGAAGAAGAATTTGTAGAAATTTTCTACACTTTCTCATTTTCTAAAATGCTCATACCTCCCTCTATTTTCCCTATAGATATTTGTGGAACCTTTCTCTGATATAACAAAGACAACAGAAGATAACAGTTTTACGAGTTTTGAGCTTAAAGTTGTAAAATGTCAAAATATACGAGCAAATAATGACTTAAACTGTCGACACTAAAATCGTACATTGTCATTTCACAAGAAGAAAAAACAACAACAACAACAAGAGCGAAAGAATAACAGCCACCGCCGCCAGAAACAAGTACAAAAGAACACCGGCTAAATAGTGGTCAAAAACAGATGAAAGAAAAAATACAAACGCTTGGCAAGATCGAATGATGATGGTGGCTGTGGTGGTGGTGGTGGTGTTGGCGGTGACTGGGTCGATCGTTCGATGCCACTGAACGTTTTGTTGGCTGGGTGATGTGGCGTGCACAGGTGCCGATATTGAGTTTAATAGTCCGTCAGTATGTCATTCATGTAGTCTTTCATTCATACGCTCAATTGACCGAACCGATTGAACAAACTATCGACCGACTGGTCATCTATTTTCAAGTGCCTGACCAATATTATGGTCTCACCGGCTGTGTGTCACTCTGATTATTTTAATGTAACCGCCACTTTGTTCACATAAAACTTCATGTGACTGCTGGACACACAAACTCGCACACTCACACTCACTCAGACACATCTACTATGGGAGATTAAAGTTTATAGAGTTAGCAAATGTAACATAGGCTTATGCTGGTTGGACGGCACAACACACATTTGAATGGGATCATTTAGTTGATTTTCGTCAGTTTTTCTCGAAATCCTTTTAAATTTAGTCGTATCATTGAAGTTTCGCTTTTATTTTTGTACGTTGAGGTTTATGGCCCATTTGCATTGATTTGGCCGAAAACATCTGTCTACGTGCCTGCCGGCCTGCCAGCTAGTGAGTGGAGAGGAATAAATGATGACGACCAAAAATGCCTCGAACAGATGCTGCTGCTACCTCGAACGTTATGTTGCGGAATTGCGTCCACACAGATGCAATTGTTGCGCGAATTGTTTTGTTACATTATTTCGATTTGACTTTAATGTCCACTAATGAGAGGAGGCCATATACGACTGACTGACACACACACAGCAATCGTCATTTGTTCTACATACCGATGTATGTAGATATGTAGCTGCTTAGTGTATTTTTGCAACACATCAGCTTTCAAATGCTGATTTTGATTTTCATTGGAATTCGGTAGTAAGTGCATTTTAAAGCAAGTGGGCTGAATTTAATATTGATGGACATAAAATAACATTTAAATTAGGAAGTTAAGCAAAAAAAAAAAAAAAAAAGATGTGTATCAATTCGTTGTGATCGTACGTTCGATCGTATTCGGATTTTTTTATAGTCACATGGAAATTAGGACATTGTGTAAATGTACGAAATAATCGTTAAATTATTGCACATTTGAGACTACGTAATTGACTTGGAACGTAATTGATTTGGAATTTATATGAACTGGGTAACATGTAGAAGGAACGTTAAGTTGAAAAGCCACAAGGTGTTTATAGTAATACGTCTTTAAATTGATCTCCCAATACTTCTGGGACTTCTGTTTCCTTCAGTTTTTTTCATTCCCATTCCCTGGGTCGCTAAGTTTGCGAATAGTATAATTGTCCAAGCATTGGGTTCGAAGGCTTGCGAAAGCTTAATAGTGGCATAGGAAATATTCCAAGATTGGGTTGTATTCCAAGATTGGGTTGCAAAGGATATATACTGAAGCCTTTGAAAGGCATGTTGTGCGCTCTAGAAAGGGAAGTATGTTTGAAGAAAGGATCTAGAGATTGGTCTCCCCTTGTTTCTAGGAATTCTGGGTTCATAGTGGAGTCCTTCAGTCTTTTCCAATCACACCGACTTAAGTCGGTCAGTTCGTGAATATTCTAGCTGAAATGTCCTGTCTGCTGATGTCATTTTTAAGCATCAATATTTTATTATCATATGTCTGTTCTCTCAATAATATTGTTATATGTTTCCCAGTCCACTCGTTATACCAATGTAATTTCTAGGTCTCTTTCGCCCATGAACTCATTTCTAGACGTATTGCGCTTAAAGGTTTGCGAGCGTTCACTTGTATGCATGTCCGTCCATATATTCATGCGAACACATGACAGGTGGCATTTATGATCCGTATTGGATGAAATTTTGCATAGGACCTTTATTTGGCCGAAGCACCCTATTGAAATTGTTGAAAATCGTTTTAGATTTAGATATAGCTTCCATACATATATTTTCGGCCGATTTTATGTAAATGGTGCACCAAACTCTAAAATTTTGACCGAGTGCGAATGTTTTCGGTGGGAGGTTAGCTTTCATGAGAAGCCTTGTTGTTCCTATCCTGCCACTCTCATCGCCTATTCGTCTCAGTATACTATTTTTTTGGCGGCGTAATCTGTTTTTAGTTTTCTAAAGTTTCGTTATATTTTAAATCTAATATATCGTTGATGGTGGTATCGGCGAATAGAATGCAAGATAAATGTGTAATATGTACTCGGTCCAGAATAATAAGTCTTGGACTTGGACTGTAAAACGTAATATATTTATATTGTGAGACAGTACATTCATAGTACTCGTCTATTAGGCTCGCTGAATATATTGTTGTATCTAATACCTCCTCTCTATTCCTACCCGCTAGCATGAGAAACTAGTTCGTAATCAGAAAGTCGTCGATTCTCAGCTCTACAGTGACTAGTTCCACTTTACACCCCTTTACAATGTATTTAACTGTTTACTTTAACATGGGGATGTCATAGGAGGCAACCAATTGACACTCCTTCGCTTACTCGAGAACTAGTATTATACTAGTTACAGGTTTACAGTCAAAAAGAGAAAATATGTGTCTAATACCTTACCTAAAATAACATTGCAAAAATTACTAAGAGAATGAACTCATTTCTAAACGTATTGTGTTTAAAGATTTGTGAGCGTTCACATGTATGCATGTCCGTCCATATATTCTTGTGAACACATGACAGGTAGCATTTATGTTCCGTATGGGATGAAATTTTGCATAGGACCTTTATTTGGCCGAAGCACCCTATTGAAATTGTTGAAAATCGTTTTAGATTTAGATATAGCTTCCATACATATATTTTCGGCCGATTTTATGTAAATGGTGCACCAAACTCTAAAATTTTGACCGAGTGCGAATGTTTTCGGTGGGAGGTTAGCTTTCATGAGAAGCCTTGTTGTTCCTATCCTGCCACTCTCATCGCCTATTCGTCTCAGTATACTATTTTTTTGGCGGCGTAATCTGTTTTTAGTTTTCTAAAGTTTCGTTATATTTTAAATCTAATATATCGTTGATGGTGGTATCGGCGAATAGAATGCAAGATAAATGTGTAATATGTACTCGGTCCAGAATAATAAGTCTTGGACTTGGCCTGTAAAACGTAATATATTTATATTGTGAGACAGTACATTCATAGTACTCGTCTATTAGGCTCGCTGAATATATTGTTGTATCTAATACCTCCTCTCCATTCCTACCCGCTAGCATGAGAAACTAGTTCGTAATCAGAAAGTCGTCGATTCTCAGCTCTACAGTGACTAGTTCCACTTTACACCCCTTTACAATGTAGTTAACTGTTTACTTTAACATGGGGATGTCATAGGAGGCAACCAATTGATACTCCTTCGCTTACTCGAGAACTAGTATTATACTAGTTACAGGTTTACAGTCAAAAACTAGTTACATTAGAACTAGTTCAGTACCGTTTTTATGATGGAATTAGCAATAAAACACTCATTTATTGATTTGATTTTAATTTTTTTTTATTACATATAAGTAAAATCTTACTACTTTCATACTGCAATTTCGGTCGTGTCAGATCCTTCGGTTACAGGTATTGAATCTGGAAATAAATAACAATGATTATAATATAGTAAAAAAGAGAAAATATGTGTCTAATACCTTACCTAAAAAGAACATTGCAAAAATTACTAAGAGAATGTAATCCCCTTTTCCATAATTTTCCAGAGTCATTAATTCACGTTTTATAATAGATGTCATGGCTTTGATCTGTAAGGAAAATACAATAATATTTATTCAATAGTAAATAAATTATATATATATAAGTACTTACATATATATCCTTCCATTTGAGTTAAAAATTCATTTGTTTTACATTATACAGATTTTCTTTAATATTTCACAATTTGATGCCACCGCACTTCAAGACAATCACAAGGAGACTGGTTATTTCCAAACAAAATTCATCTTCCATTCATGGAGAATAACGGATTTTTTATGCAGACCAACCTCCAAAAACCGTATTTTTTCTTTACGGTCGCAAGAGACTCCTTCTCGTTTACTACAAGATAAAAAGGTTAAGTGGTTCGGCTGATATTACTTTAGGATCAAATTTTTAACTGGTACGATATAACTAGTGCTGGGACCGGCTACATAACATCAACCATCAACCATATCGCAAGTGACTCATTCTCGCTTACTATAGGGTAAAACATGTAGTCAATTGGTTCCTCTTGCATTACTTTAGGGTCAAATAAGTAGCTTTTACGGTTTATAACTAGTGCTGGAACTAGTTACATACCATCAATTGTAATTTTCATTGCTAGCGGGTATTATTATTAAATCGATCGTTTGTAATCAAATAAGGGTGTATTAGTACTACTCCACGCAAAGAGTTGGATCGCTACAAATCAATTACTTGTTATACCCTCCACCATAGTATGGAGGGTATATTAATTTTGTCATTCCATTTGTAACTCATCGAAATATTCATTTCCGACCCTATAAAGTATATAAGACGATCTTGCCATGTCCGTCCGTGTGTCTGTCCGTCTGTAATCACGTTATCTTCTGAAGGAATTGAGATAGGGTGCTGAAATTTTGCATAGGGTTGTCTTTTGTCTGCAGACAGGTCAAGTTCGAAGATCGGTCCACGTTTAGGCATAGCTCCCATATAAGGGTACGCGTTTTTCAACCGAATTTGGTACATTGGGTTCTTATTGGGTACTAAATGTATCCACAAAAAATTATAAATATAGGTCCACTTTTTCTGGTAGCCCCATATAACGGTACCTCCTAATGTTCAGTATTTTGGGGGTTTTGATCGTATTTTTCCACCGAATTGGCTGTAATTTAGTATTTCGAGTTCTTAATAGGTACCAAAATTCCACATAAAATTATAAATATATCAATTTTTTCGGATATCCCCCATATAAGGGCACCCCCCAATTTTCGGTATTTTGGGGTTCTTGAGCGCGTTTTTCAACCTAATACGCTGAAATTTGGTACATTGGGTTCTTAATAGATTCCAAATCTCTCCATAAAAAATAATGAATATAGGTCCATTTTTTCGGATAGCCCCAGTATAAGGATACCCCCAATTTTCGGTATTTTGTAGTCGTATATGGTAACAAATCTCCCTACCAAAAATTATTAATATTCGCCCCTTTTTTTGGGTAGTCCCCATATAACCCCCTTTTTATACCCTTCACCACACTGTGGTACAGGGTATTATGTCTTTGTGCATATGTTTGTAACAGGCAAAAATAATCGAGATAGACCCATGGTTCCTTTTGAGAATATGCATAGAATCACTTTCTGAGTCGATTTATGCATGTCCGTCCGTCCGTCCGTCTGTCCGTCTGTAGATGTTAAATTGTAAACAAAGTACAGGTCGCATTTATGATCCGAATTGGATGAAATTTGGCACAGTTCATTTGTTTGGCCCATGGACGAACCCTATTGAAATTGGAAAAAATCGGTTCAGATTTAGATATAGCTCCCATATATATATTTAACCGATTTAATGTAAACGGTCCCTATATATCTTTCGATTTGCACGAAAATTGGGACAGCGTAATGAATTAGGTCTAGAATGATGTGTGTAACATTTCAAAAAATCGGTTCAGATTTAGATATAGCTCCTATATATATCTTCGTCCGATTTAAGGTAAATTGTGTACCAAGGCCCCTATATATCTTTCGATTTGGACAAAATTTGGCACAGCCTAATGAATAAGGCCTAGAATGATGTCTGCCAAGTTTCGTGAAAATCGGTTCAGATTTAGATATAGCTCCCATATATATCTTCGTCCGATTTAAGGTAAATTGTGTACCAAAGTCCCTATATATCTTTCGATTTACATGAAATTCGGCACAGTGTAATGAATAAGGTCTAGAATGATGTATGCCAAGTTTCGTGAAAATCACATATATATTTTCGTCCGATTTAAGGTAAATTGTGTACAAAAGTCCCTATATAAATTTCGATTTGCACGAAATTTTTCACAGTGTAATGAATAAGGTCTAGAATGATGTATGCCAAGTTTCGTGAAAATCGGTTCAGATTTAGATATAGCTCCCATATATATCTTCGTCTGATTTAAGGTATATTGTGTACCAAAGTCCCTATATATCTTTCGATTTGCACGAAATTTGGCACAGCGTAATGAATAAGATCAAGAATGATGTATGCCAAGTTTCGTGAAAATCGGTTCAGATTTAGATATAGCTCTCATATATATCTTCGTCCGATTTAAGGTAAATTGTGTACAAAAGTCCCTATATATCTTTCGATTTGCACGAATTTTGGCATAGCGTACTGAATTAAGTCTAGAATGATGTGGCAAAGTTTAGTGAAAATCGGTTCAGATTTAGATATAGCTCCCATATATATTTTCGTCCGATTTTATGTAATTGGTGCATCAAAGGGTTTGAAATGTTTTTTGTATAGAAGCAATAGCTTCTGGGGAGAATATCCCAACAAAAAACTAAGGGAACTTATGAGGATCAGTGGCGTGATCCGAAACTATAGTCTTGACTGCCTTACCCCTCGGCAATCAATGCCATACATTCCCCACTAATAAATAGTTGTTTTTTATAAAAACAAAATACAAATGGTATCCCAAATAAACCGCCAACACTACTGAAGTACTGAATTAAGTCTAAAATGATGTTGTTAAGCTGCGTGAAAAGATCCATAGCAAGGCCGAATGACACAACGTACTGAAGTAATATAAATTAGTCTCTGGCAATTTTCCCTGAAATCGGTTCAGATATAGATATATAACAAAAATGCGCCGTCTGTTGGGATAATTATGTAGAATATACCCAAAGAGGTGAAGGGTATCATATAGTCAGCCCAGCCCGACTTTACTACTTTCCTTACTGGTTTATATTAAAATTGTTATCTGATTTGTTCCGCGTTTTGAGTTTAGACCTAGCCCCTGGTTGGAGGCTCCAGAAGGAGTGGACCCCATCTACGAATTTGAACTAAGATTGGAAGAAATAATAAGATGGGCAAAGTTCGGATGAAATCTAAATTTTCTGAAACGGATTTGGTCCAAAGAAACATGGGGTCTAGAACCAATATTTCGATCATTAGCCATAAGGCTGAGGGTATAATTATCCTTTAAAAATTTCTAAAATTTGTATTATGGTTTACATAATCCGTTTTTAGAAATGTCGGTATAGGTCCCATTTTTGGTATGTTCCGTATATTTTCATTTCTAGTAGTGTCAATATATCTATGGTGGAGGGTATCCAAAGTTCGGCCCGGCCGAACTTACCGCTTTTTTACTTGTTTTCTTTGACTTTTTTACAAGTAGCTGCAGCTCTGCCGTTGGTTGTGGTATCGGCGAGTCAAATGGAAGACAAACTGATGTCAGTTTAATGTTACCATTTCCCTGCTTAAGTATGGTTGTGACCTGTATAATAGGTAGAGATGGTATTTACCGGGCATTACAGATTCAATATAGTAAATACGCAATAATAATACCCGCAAATGGGAATTTACCAAATTTACCGGGTATTTACCCACTGCCCATCTCTAATAATAGATATTCGGTCGAGAGCCCGTGTTTACATAAAATAGTTCGTATTTATTAAAGTGGTTGTATCCAGAGACCTTATTTTCAATAGTCCAATATTCCTGAATTAGCCCGATGTGTATATTACCTATGATTAATTTTTCCATCAGAGCCATTGTTGCGGACTCAATCAATTGTCCTGCAACCAATTTTGAAGACGACAGAGTTGAACAGGTTGTGCGCCTTAGCCAGACTTACTATTGAAGACCTGTTCAAGCCTATCACAAGGAGTTTCTTCACTCTCCTCCACGTTGAAAACTTTAGACTTGGCGAAAGCGTTCTGTTTTGAACTCGCTGTTTCAACCTCTAACAAAGAATGATTAAGTTTGATAGTCTAATTTATGAAGGCAATTCTAGCCATCTGAATCTAATAAGGAAAATTAGTCTTCTAAAACGGTTGGGGTCTTAAATGGTACCATTAGATATTTCGTTATTAAATTCGCAGCAGTAAAGATCCTTGCAGCAGGTAATCTATGATTTTGTTGTTGACCGCATGCAAGATTTCCTTATGCATCCCCTTTTCAATTTTCCGGGCGCTCTTTTTTTGTCGATCAATGAGAAACAGAGCTCGTCCCTACGGTGTCTCCTGGCTACCTTGACATAATATACAGGCTCCATATCAATTGTTTTTGCCATTTTCAGCTTTCATGCCACTCGATTGGAATTTTCGTGATTTTCGGTCTTTATGGAAGATTCACACGCAGCACTTGCCTTCGATTATCTTGTGTGGGGAGACAATGCTAGCCACTAGTTTTCTTAGGACTTTTATGCGTTTTGTAGTCTAAAATGATAGCACTAGATAATCCCTTTGATCTTTGAGCTGTCCAGATCGATAGCGCTCTTTCTTGCAAGTTGTCCATGATCACGTTGTTGACCACATTTGCCACTTCCTAATGATTATTTTTGAGGGCGCTCTATATTTGTCGATCACTTCGTAACAGAGGCCGTTTCTATAGATTCCCATAGATTCAAGTGGCAATCTTCTTTAACATTAACTTGGTTTAACTTTCACTTTTTCCTTTTTTGCGGCTTTGGCATTCGCCTGCTCTTCCGGAAGAGTAATACTTTTCTCCGTTGAAGAGAAACTGAAGGGATAGTCATCCCTCTGTTTTTCCTCTTATTTTTCTCCTCATCCTGGCCAGCTTCTTTCTTGTCCTTCCTTATATTTTCTACCGTATTATTCGCTCCTCCTTCGTTCGAAGATAGTTATGTTGGCTCGGAGTTTGAGTGCAAATGCCGGTATTTTTCGGTTGGGTCGAGATAGCTCTTCGTCGTTAACAATATTAATTCATCATGTTAAATTAAAAATAAAAATTTAAATAAAACATCAAATTTCCCATGCTGTTGTTAACTATCGAAATTGTCATCTTATTTTTTCCCATAATCCTGGGTTCATTCACAGAAATTCTTCTTTCAAAATTTACCCACTAAAATACAAATATTTCATAATTTTCAATACAAGGAGCCATTAAACTATTTCATATTTTATTGTTGTTGCTGTTCGTTTCTTTTTCGAACACCTATGGCCTAAACCATGTCACATAATGTGGTCACATCATTAGGACCAACATATGGAAGAGACAACAAATGTTGTCATTGTTGCTGTGCCGCAGTGTGGCAATGGTGATAATTTTCAGTTGTTGTAAACAAACAACCCGGTGATAACTTCCAGTTCAACTGGTGACCATTTTCGGCTACTGGCAGAACATTTACTTGTTACAAGGTGAAGAAATAGGTAGGTGGTACAAGTCACCAAGAAGTTACCCGTCGTTATCGTGCCTTCAGGCTGGATGGCTGCAAATGGTATAGCTTCAGGAGTACATCAAAAGAATTCAAGTGGGAATAGTCACCGCTGAGCCAGTCAGCCAGTCACATCTCTCGTTGACATATCGAACAGTCAAAAGTGTTAACAACACATTCAAAGTGATTGAACAACACAAAAGAGCCACACTGGCTGTCAAGACAGACGGTCAGGCTCTGCTGTAGCTGCAAAGACAGCTGATGCAGGCAAATCTGACCATGGTCGCTGCCATACAATAATTGTGGATGCGAATCCTAGCCAAAACAACCACACAGTTGCACAAAGGTCTTGGAGTCAAAGCAAAGACATGCTCGACAGCATGACCGCTTGTTAGAATTTCTCAGCGGGTGAGGAAAGTGCCATTGGGACCAAAAATAAACCTCACCAAATATCCTACAAACAATATTTACAAATCAAACATTTCGTTTATTAGGTGGCATAATGTGAGCGAGCGAACGAACAAAGGAGCAAGCGAGCGGGCTTATGAATCGTCCGTATGGTGGATGGTGGTCGTTTTACCTTTGCAATTCAACACCAATTCAGCAGACACTGTCGTCTCTAGCCCGTCCATAAATGTTTTGTCCGCAACAGTCACCATCGCCAATTTTCAATACGATTCTGATTGTTTGGAGTTATTATTCGGAATTCATTATTAGGTTGACTGCCAATGCAATTTCTGTTCAAATGTCAAAATCTCCCGTTGTTTAATGAAGTAATCGTCCAAATATGTTTGCCCGCTTTTGCAGAAAAAATGAGAAATCGCCTTGCATGCCATATGACCACAGCAAGACACAGCATTCTTGCTGCGGCAGCTAGAAGATTTCCTTTAACCTAGAACAAAATAAATTTAAGAATATTTCGATTTATTGTCATAAATTATATGGCCATCTAAAATGGAACTTCTTATTGACATAGGCTTGGATTTGTGGATTCTTATTATCAGCAGATTCCTATTCGCGGGTATGTATATGTATGATTTTAAATCTATAAAAATCAGATACCACGAAATGAGGAGGACATAACAGAAGTCAGGTAGGACGAACAAATGCCAAACTAACCGCTGGTGGGGCTCATATACCAGATTGCCTTCGCATGGGCATATGACATTCGCAGACAGCTGAGTAAGCTTAGCTGGGCAATTGAATTGGTTCGCCGTGTCCAAATCCACATTCTGAGCATGTGTGAGAACTCGAGCCTTCAATTTGTACTCAATACAAATTGATCTGTGTGTTGAGACTAATCATGTCTGTCTATGTAGATGTTTCTCCACTGCTGCTTTAGATGGTGGGTGGTCTCCGATCTGATTGTATCTGCATGAATGCTAAGCAAACCTGCCTGATGGGCCTGTTTATCTTGAGGATCACGCTTGTATCACTGTACATTTGGTTTTGTCGATGAATGGATATGATATTTGTCTTCTCATGAAGATGATCTACTGGTGTCATGAAGTGGCACTCTGTATAATGTGACAAAAGTCACATACATACAGCTGTACCTACGATCAATCCATTAACCATAGCATCGAATTCACATGACGACCCGCGTCTTCTACACCACCATTTAATTCTCATTCACGTTGTTATACCGCAAACATAAGTATTTCAGTTTCATCCACTAAGGGCAGCTGGTCATTGCACAGGCTATCGCAATTCTTTTTGGTGCTACCTATTGTACCGACCCCCAACAATCATGGTTCCCGATAACCGTTAAATCGATTTTTTAATTCGATTGACTGCGATCCTTATCCGATATTCCGCAGAACTAATTTATAATCATGAACTGCCCTAGAGTTTATAGTCTACGATCTGATTGCTTTAAGAGCCGCCTGATTATATATAAATATAGTGACCGGTACCGAGTCACTAGTACACAGTTCCTTGACTATCTCCGCTGCTTTCAGGTGTGCTAAAATCTCTGCTTAAAAAAGCTAAAATTATTTTTTAGTTTATATGAGTTCTTAATTGAAAATTGTTCCAAGAAAACTCCCGCACCTGTGCCTTCTTCCATCTGAATATATCGACAAACCACCAAGAGGTCCTCCGCCCAAGATTTTGTGCTTGGTATTGTTATTTTAAATTTCTCAAAATTAAGGTGTGGGGAAATACCGTCAAGAGGAAGAAGCTTAACCGCCCAGGACTCTCTGCTTGGTAGGGTTATTTTAAATTCCTCAAAATTAAGGTGTGAGGAAATATAATTACCTGAGTTTCTTTTGCGACAGAGTTCGTAATCTCCCATAAGTTCAGGGTATGTGGGTGTCCGTAGTGTGAAGTTCGCCATGTCCCTATATCCTTCGTCCCAAATGTGCTTATGGTTGCCTGAAAAGGAGTTAATAAATAAAGTGACTGAAAACTTTTTATCGCAGTGTTTCTAGGATCTTCGGTGGATTGCCGGCGATTTTTACAAACTGCTTATTTTGGAAAGCAGCGTTTTCTTCCTCAGTACCTACCATCAGACAAGACATCCATATGTAAGCATGGGAAGAACGACTGCATTGTGTACGTTGGGCGTTGAGTCCTTGCAAGAGTACAGTGTTATTTCCTTTTCCACGATAAACGGTGGTCTAGAATGGTATCGAGGTATTTGGCACGCAAAGAGAGTTCCGAGGTACTCTATCTATTTTATGAAGATAAAGCGTTGGAATTCTGCACTTTTTGGTGAATACCATTCCGTCGCGCCCATCCTGACGAGCATACTAGTGGTCAAAGTTGACAAGAATCTCATTTATCACTTGTGCAGTGTCTCTGTTGACAAACCGCCTTAGGGAGTTATCCCCAATATTGACATTGATTATCCCGCTATTAAGCATAACATCAATCCAATCCACCATTTAGCTTTTTAATGAAAGCTAAATGGATATCGAGAAAATCCGTCAACGTGAAGTCGGTGTTCTCCACAATTCTCTCAATATGTCCAACAACTTCATGTATAACAGTACCTACAGACTTGCCTTTGATGTAGGTATGCTGTGATCTGCTGATTTTATTACAGTCCCGTGATTTCCAGATCTCAAGATTTAATAATCTTAACATTGTTTTCAGGAGAAAGGAAAGAAGGGTAATCGGTCTGTAGTCTTTCGATTAAGTGTGACTATGTTTTCCCGTCTTAACAATGAATCACACCTTTATTTCTGTCCACAGAATGATAACCTCAGACAGGTCAAGAAAATCTCCCACAATGCTATTAAGACATGTTCTGAGGTATTCTGCAATATCGCAGGTCTGGTCTGGTGTTAATAACTCATACCAATTTTGGATAGCTTGTTAGGTCATCAATTAGACCTTCATTTTCCATGGACAAGGTTGAATATGATGCGACAATTGCTCATCCGTTACCTTCTGCTCCCTGGAAAATGAGTATCCGATAGAAGGTGCGGAATATCTAAACCAGAATTAGTCCACGTGCCATTATTTCTTTTAATTTTACACGATGAATTTTGGGTCCTTCGATATTATATTCCGAAATCTTGTCGCTTCCTTAAATCCCATTTTCGTCTCAATAAAGCATATCCAAGTCTCTCGCTTAGCTTTCTTAAGTTCTCTTTTGTACTTATTGAAAAAGTTAAGATTTATTCGCTTCCTTATATAATTTCCTCGTGCCTCTTCGTAGAGACGAAAGGTCTTTCGTCCACGAAACTGGTTGTGATTCTTTCCCTGGGTAGGTGGTTTGAAGACTCATTATTCTGTGCTTTTTATACCCTTCACCACACTGTGGTACAGGGTATTATGTCTTTGTGCATATGTAAACGAGATAGACACATGGTTCCTTTTGAGAATATGCATAGAATCATGAATCGATTTATGCATGTCCGTCCGTCTGTCTGCCTGTCTGTCCATGTATTTTTGTGAACAAAGTAAAGGTCGCATTTATGATCCGATTTGGATGAAATGTGGCATAAGTCACATATTTGGCCTATGGACGAACCCTATTGAAATTGGGAAAAATCGGTCCAGATTTAGATACAGCTCCATATATATTTCCGTCCGATTTAATGTAAATGGTGTACCAATGTCCCTATATATCGTTCGATTTGCACGAAATTTGGCATAGCGTTATGAACTATGTTTAGAATGATGTATGTTAAGTTTCCTGGAAATCGGTCCAGATTTAGATATAGCTCCCATATATATTTTCGTCCGATTTAAGGTAAATGGTGCGCCAAAGTCCGTAAATATCTTTCGATCTGCACGAAATTTGGCACAGCGTAATAAATTAGGTCTAGGATGATGTGTGTTAAGTTTCCTGAAAATCGGTTCATCGGTCCGATTTAAGGTAAATGGTGCACCAAAGTCTCTATATATCCTTCGATTTGCACGAAATTTGACATAGCGTACTGAGTTGATACTAGAATGATGTGTGCAAAGTTTCGTGACAATCGGTTCAGATTTAGATATAGCTCCTATATAAATATATATATTCCGATTTAAAGTAATTGGTGCACCAAAGACCCTATATATATTTCGATTTGCACGAAATTTGGCATAGCGTACTGAATTGCGTCTATAATAATCTGTGCAGTGTCGTGAAAATCGGTTTAGATTTAGATATAGCTCCCATATATATTTTCATCCGATTTTAGGTAATTGGTGCACCAAAATCTCTGAAAATCATTCGATTTGCACGAAATTTTTCACAGCGTACTGAATTAAGGCTAGAATGACGTGTGCTAAGTTTCGTGAAAATTGGTTCAGATTTATATATATTTTTAGATATATTTTCGTCCGATTTTATGTATTGGTATAGGGTACTGAATTAAGTCTAGAATGATGTTGCTAAGCTTCGTGAAAAGATCCATAGCTAGGCCGATTGACACATCATACTGATGTAATATAAATTAGTCTCTAGCAAGTTTCCCTGAAATCGGTTCAGATATATTCTACATATGTTAGGATACATATGTAGAATATACCCAAAGTGGTGAAGGGTATGATATAGTCGGCCCAGTCCGACTTTACTACTTTCCTTACTGGTTTGTCATTGAATTAGTTCCAATTTGTCTCTCAAGTATTGTTATAAGGCTTCTGTTGTATTCCAAGATATTGGAAAGATATCATTCTGTGGTCAGAGAAGGAGCACTCTTCTGATACATTCGAATTTTCAAGTTCAGAACAGTTCATATTTGATAGGGTGATCCTATTTACAAAAGTAGGATTATTTTCTCGGTTGCAAATTTTTCAACTGTTAACAAGTATAAAATTTAAAAACTTCTTTAAGGACATCTATAAGAATATCTATCCTATCGCCTTAAATATATCTTCAACTATTAAGAGTATAGACAACTTATTCTCAATCCTTAAAGTGAAATGTTTCCCATAATTTTATTTCCAATAGGTGGAATGGCTACTACTACTACCACCAATAACTTCCATAATCACTGACATACACATGTCTGCAATTAATTGATATTAAATACTAACATATTTGTTCGGAAGACTGATACTACTTACTTATATTTACTTATCCATGTTAGCGGGTCTACAGGCTACAGTTTAGGTAAACACCATAAATTGTTACATGAATGGCATGAACTAGGACTGCTGTGAGATAGAACAGAATAAAAAAAACACACTCATCGAACATTCTCGACAACGAGTCCAAAAAAAAAAAAAAATAAATAAATAAATAAAACCATGGATATCAACAAAAGTTCTTACGTTTCGTTTGGATTTTTTTAAAGATTTATGCGATCCTTAAGATTTATTAGTTTACAGTTGTTGTTCTGTTGTTGCTGTTGTACTCTCGCTTACAATAGAATAGAAGAACTCAGTAACGATTTCAATGGACGACGACGACAAATAAAAACATAATGATAAATTATCATTAAACGTTAAAATGTTTCCCCAAGACAGGTCGGGCCACAATGCCCCGGCAACAACAACAACTGAATGTCCAAACAAGCCAAAAACGTTCCAAAACGTATCTTGGAGTAGTAGTAGCACAATGGCAACAACAATAAAAGCACAGCAGCAACAGGGTGCCAACAACCACCACTCTCTGCTCTAAAAAATAAAAACATTCGGATATGGCAATGTTTGTGTAATGGAGTTGTGGACATCGAATCGCAATCAAAATGATTGTCATTAGACTAAATGCAAGACAAACTCAGACGGACGAACATATACAAAAAAAAGAGCAAAAAATCCATGGCCAGAACAATTGAGATAGATAATATAGAAGTATGAAAACAAATTATCTTCAGATAGGTATGTTATTGTAGACTAAAAAGCCACCTTAAATTTGAGCAAGAATGGGTGAAAATTTTTGATTTTATATGAAGGTTAGTATGATTATTCCTGAAGCATCCGATCAGGTACTGTAACGAAAGCATATTGCTATGGTGTCGTAAGGGAAGGATATTATTCTGCAACAGGGTACCTCCTCATTACGCCTCATGAAGAGGCACCCAGTTGCAGTTCTCAAGTCGGCGTTCTTAACATGTCTCCATTGCGTAACACTAGTAAACCACATTGGTACCGCATAGCTCGCCACAGACCGACCTATCATTCATGTGGTGAACCATTTTTTTCATATTCCTGTGATAGAAAGCTGTTAACTCGGCGAGATATGCATTCAACCTTACACATATGCCTGCATAAGTAACGATCTCGATGTCGTCTGTAGGGCGTGGAATACTGGCAAGGTAGAAATTAAACCCTAAGGAACTCCCTGCTTCACTCGACGGGGTTAGGACTTTCCGGAACTACACGTACGACTGGCGTCCACAACGTTTCAAACTTGCGGGAGGGAAGTTTTCACGATGTTCTCCAACAGTGAGGCAGATTGACTGTATCAAAGGCTTTTGATAGGTCAAGCGCTACCAACACTGTTCTATGACACGGCCCGTTCCGGTTAAGTCCTCGACATATATGTGTCGAGATGGCATCCAATAGTCTTCGCTACTGTTGACAAACATGAAATCGGCCTGTAGGATTTGCCTTTGCTGGTATCCATGACTGGCTGCAGTAGCGGGGCCACCCTATCCATGGTCCAGACATTGGGAACGAACTGGGTGGCTATCGACAAATTGATAACTTTGGTCAGGTATCCGGGGTTGTCTAGCTGTTTCAGAATAAACATGGATATTCTGTCCTGAGCCAATGCTTTAGATTTAACGTTACGGATCACACATGCAACATCACGAATTGTAAACTGTGGTGGTACTTCCTCGTCGGGAAGAGATATTATACGACCTGTCGCTCTCGGACGCTCGACACACTGTCGGTTAAAATAACTGGCGCATTTCTTCGGATCAGTTACAGTTTCGTCGTTAAATGTGACTGAGGTCCTACCATCCTCCTTAGCCGGGTTCGAGAGCGTCTTAACCGTTGCCCACAGTTTACTTACACCGACTCCGATGTTGCAACTATTTAGGTGCTTTAACCATTTATTCCGCTTTTGCTCTGCGACTAATCTGATTACCTCTAAAGTGAGTTAATTGACCCTGGGATCTGTTGGGTAAGATCGACAGAGCTCATCAGGCTCATTTGCTAGACCAACTGTTTCTGTTCGGAAATTAGGTCTCATCTCGGGAATTTGACCAGCAGGTATAAATCTGGCGACTGCAACTGCAATAATGTCCGAAAATTTCTTTCTGCCACCCTTGCATCAGAAGGAATGGAAAGATCTCTGAAACGCTGGTTGGTGAACTCTCTGATTCTTTGCCAGGAAAGTGGGGACAATGATTATGGGAAAGTGATCTGAGCCAAGAGAAATGACGTGCTGTCAGTTGACGTCATTCATCAGACCTGGTGACCAAACGGTTATAATTGGTGAACTGTGACATCTCCCCTTATTCTGGCGGTGGTATCCTCATTTATCTTGGACAACATGGAGCTACCAACTTGTTCTGCCAGCATTGTTCCCAACTGGCATTACTTACGACGTAATGCCACAACTCATGGTGAGCATTGAAATCCACAGTACCAAACGGTTATTGTTTTCCAATAGGAAGCGGAATATATACATTAAGCACGTCTCCCTCAGCAGTGTCACATTTAAATTCTTCCCTAGAGTCTAGCTCAAGCGGGATAGACATGTATGAAAGAGAATGTTGCATAAGGAATGCTAGGCCCCCACCTCCACTTCTGGTGCGTTTATTCCTCAGAACGTTGTAACGATCACAACGCTGTAGGTTAATTTTTTTTTCATTGAGCTTGGTTTCCTGAACTGTCGCGACCAATATATTCTTCCGATTCATGAAGTCCGCTATCTTGTAAATTTTTCCTTGAAGACTGTTGAGATCCTAGTTTTGGTTCTTTCGTTCAACAATTTCGGTTTCTTCCAATTGTTAATTTTTGCTCTCATTGGCCTACTTCCTTTTGCTTCAATTGTTCAGTCGGTCCCGGAACGGACCAAAAGAATGCAGAGCAAACATTACCGGATATGTTACTCCCAAAATAGAAAAACCAGTTGGATTATGAACGGACAGATCTGAACAACTGGATCAAAGGGAACTAGATTAATTAGAGCAAAAATGAGGATATGGAGGAAAACGACATTGTCTATCGATAGAACCGAATATAGCACCGATCATTCCTTTTGCGGAATAGTTCATTTCAAAAAGTTCGTTGAAGTGGTTCGATCTTTTTCGAACTAGATTATTCATATATTCCATAGTTTAGATTATTCCATAGTTTATTTTAGTTCAATCGTTCATTGGTACAGGCCAGATAATTTGGCCAATGAATGAGAAGATCCATACGAATGAATGGATTAAAAGGAACTATGAGAACTAGAGCAAAGCGACCGTTCCTTTTACTCCAGTAATCACCAACGTATCATTATCTCCAAAATTGGAATTGAATCAAAAGGAACTAGGCCAATTAGAACTTGTCGAGGATACCAGACCTTGTATTCCGAAACGACCCAACTTTAAACGACTTTAAGTGAAGGCTGTGGTCGTTATTGTCGATCAATTAGAAATTGGTAGTAGTGTAAAGACTATTGCTGCAGTTCAGGCGTCCCTAGCAATCTGTATAAAAGTTCACCACAACCGAACGTAGCAGCCATTTTCGTGACATTCTGCACCATCACCACCATCATCTCATCATCGTCGTCATAATTTGTTGACCATTAAATAAATAACATACGAAACGAAAAAAAAAATGTGAACTAAATATTTGAAATATTTCAATGATGATGAACCTGTCTCATGTAATTCATGTAATGACGCTGATGACAATGATGATATGTGTCACCGGACGACATACAGCTTCTAAATATAACATAACAATCTGCAATTCTTGGAAGAATCTGCAGAGGAACATTGTTGTGTGTGCGCGTTACAAATACGTTTGGCGGAAACTGATCGGCTGTTCGTGATTGGCGTGGTTGTGCGTATTCGATAAACGCCCTCCAAAAGGACATAAAACCATAAAAAGGCAATTCATAATCAAAAGGAATGAAAATAACCATACTTGTGGCATGATTTATTTGCAAAGGCAACAGTGAGAGAGATATTTGGAATCAATTGTGGTTTTAATAAACATGCACAGTGTTTTTGCGGAGATCAGGTCATCGAAAGGTTGTATATTTATAGAAAAGTAGAAGTTTGTCTGTATATATAGAAACTTCTTACGTATTGAGCCATAAATTCGTTTTCAGTAGGAATTAATGTTGTTGTATTATCCTGGTCTTAGTTGCGCTAAGCCTACTCATTTATGCCTAGGCAGCTGATTCTTGTCTGGTCTGCGAGTATAGCATTAGTATGGCACTCCTCTACTGCCTGAGCGAATGCATCTGTATAAGTGCTATTCAGACCTGTCTGATAGGCCTATTGATCTACAGGTTCACGCTAGTACCTTTAAACCTCTCTCTCTCTCTTGACGCCGCATAGCTTACCACTGACCGACCTATTGCTTTATAGGAGGTCTCTTTGTCAGCTGTATATGTGCTACTGAGGACCTTGTTCCCACTTCCAAGCTTATCGCAATAAGTAGGGGCTTGTTGACGTTACACCTAATATATGGCGTAATTGGTGGTCAGGATCTGTTCTCCATCGACCTTTATGTTCACCGGTAGTATTATTCCAGCTGTCGAAGTAATGAACAGTTTTGCTTTGGATATTTACTTAGTTATCAGCTATATAGACATGTATTCTTTCACATATGTCATCAATATTGGGACCCGAACACATTATTATACAATGATCCGTAGACATTACGACCTCCACGGTGGTTGTGAAATATAAGAGAAATTACACCACCTTCGGGAACTCCCTGTTTCACTCTATGGGACTTTGACTTCCGTTTCTGAATAGTTTGGCATGGTTGACGGTATCGAAGGTCTCGGATAGGTCAACAGTACTATTCAGTCCTCTACTAATATGTGTGGAAATATCGTACGAAGGTCTCGGATAGGTCAGCAGTACTATTCAGTAATCTACTAATATGTGTGGAAATATCGTACGGTGCATTTGTAGTACCACCTCGACTCTTATACGAAAAATCACACTTCGACATGTGACTGTCGGATGCTGTATGAAGCACTGATGAAAATAAGTTGAGCCCCTCTTCGGGTATGTCGCACTTACGTCGTTAAATGTGACTGTCGCCATTCCTTCCTTTCAGGGTTCTAGTGTGACGATTTTTCGGAAATATGCCTTAGCTACCCTAGGACCTGAGGAGGTGGCAGCTCTCTGAAACCAATAAAATTTTCCATGGTTCTGGAAAACACGAAGTTCGGCTCTCTGAAGCAGGCATTGGAAAACGCTTTGAAGCCAATCAAATTTTCCATGGTTCTGGAAAACACGAAGTTCGTATATTATGAAGACGAGTGGTCTATTAACGGAGACGATGGTATGGTGATGGTTTGATTCGCGGGAAATGACGGTTTGTCATGTTACGTCATTCGTCGGACATGGAGGCAGGCTTCTCTCATCTTTGGATAAGGGGAGCATACAAAATGTTGTGCTATCAGCTTGCTCGGCCTGCGTTTAAACACTCTGGTTTTTACCTACGACGGAATACCATAACTCATTATGGGAATTGAAATCCCCTAGTAACAACGGCTAGAGTGTTCAGCAATTAACTGTCCTCCGCTTTTGATACGATCCTTCCTTATAACGTTCTAACCCTCGTAAAGCAGTAAGCTACAGCTCTCGGTTAGCTTGGATTCATGGACCATAATTCATCTTCCGAAGACAAGTAGGATTAAAGCGATCATTGAAACACATGGGGAGATGGGCTGGGGCAGCATACCGTAACATAACATCTATCACTACACTCCCGACTAATTCAAAACAACTTCTATAATGCCCCAATTTCCCACATCCTTTACGTCTCACGGAAATGGATCTGTTGTAGATGCGGTTCTGACGGACATTACAGAATCAAGAATTGGTATTTTTTCTATCAAGGCAGAGATCAAAAGTGTTCGGAGTATGCATACCACTCCCATGACAAAAATATTTTTTACGAAGTTGTATTTGTTGATGTGAAAGCCAATGATCGAAGTCGTTCTTCGATTTAATCCGGTGCATAGAACTTGCTGCCTTTGAATTACTGGTCGTCTTCTTTACAGACAAGCTGATGGCCCTTTTATAGACGAGCTTGTGGTCATCTTTATAGAGGAGCTGATAGGCATATTTTATTTAGTAAGTTTTCAGAGCTGACATTCCAGGATATAATGCTGCTTCCATGATAAAAATATTTTCATCGATGTCTTTAGCGGCATAGAGCCAGCTTTCCTGGGATTACAAACTTATGGTCGTATTTATGGACGAGCTGGTGGTCTTCCTTATAGACAAACTGTTCGTAGACCCCTCTGTCGTGGAAATGAATGGAGAGGTTGGCTTTATAGCCTGTTTAGAGGTCGTCCGTCTCTAGTCGGCCAAGAAGTCGTATCAAAACCCGGTCGTGAGGTTATCTCAATAGACGGCATATAGGTACATAGGCGGTTTAGAGGTCATATCTGTAGATGACCTTGAAGTGGTGTATCTATGCGCCTCTCTAATCGACCAAGATGTCTCTTGTGTCGTTAATCGCCTGTGTAGATAACCTTGAGCAGGTGTCTTTAGACAGCCTAGATGTCGTCTCTGTTATCGGACAAGAGGTCGTCTCTATAGATGGCCAGCAGGTGGTTTTATATATGGTATACAGGTCGTTTTTATAGACGGACGATTTCTTGTCTCGGGTCGACAGTATATGCCACAATATTTGTATGCGATAGATAGGTCGCCTTTATATCTCCAGGGACAACGGCAAGGTCGCCTAAAAACTTCCAAATCGCATTTAAACAACACTTCCCCGTCGCCATTTCTGTCAAGTGTCATACGCAGTCGTTAATGTCTAATCAAAACAATGTTTAGATTGAAAATATAATCATTTGCTTTTGTTGTTGTGGTTTTTTTTTTCGCTTACTCTTCGCATTTGTGTTTTTTCTCGCAGCTCCTTAAATGACCTAATGGCAATTAAATGTTTACAAGAATTCTCAACGCTGACAACTGACCACATGATGTCCAGCGACATGTTTATGAATTAATTTTTCGCAAAACAAGGCGTGTGTGTATAGCTGGTTGTTCGTGTTCACTCTCGTGCGCTTAGCTTGTTGCCTTGCTGCCCGGTTTGGCTTATGCGCCGAACGAGGTGAGTCCTCCTCCTCCCAAGCGCTTCACAAACATCACAGATAAAAGATGATTTATGGTCGGTTGGTGTGTTTGGAATTTTAATTTTCAACAATTTCAATTTGAACTGAGTGCTAAACTCTCTATGAGGCGATAGAATATTCACTTAGCTCCGATGCTCGCGCACGAGGACAGACACCACATTTAGACATACTATGGGATTTATATGTATGTTTATGGCTCAGACAAATGGTTTGTAAATCAGTAACAAGAATAGATGGATGGATGGATGGACGACGGATGGTTGGTTGGAATGGAGGGACTTATGGATAGATAGATGGATGGCATGGTTCCACAAGAGCTGTGCACACACAATTACTACCCAGATCACACGGGGTGCTTGTTTAGCAGTTTTATCTTTATTTGGGCATTTCTTGTGTGGAATTGTCAAATGAATAAAAAATATGAAGATTTTAATTGAATTAATTGCCCCTGTTTTTTTCTGCTTCTTCTTCAACTACGTTTTGGTTCTTGTTGCAGTTTTGTTGTATTTTGTCTTGGTAGTCCGTATCGTATCTTGCTGTTCTACGCTTTACCATCGCCAATCACTGCTCATAACTCGCCTTGTGTTTTTGCTTGCATTATGATCTTCTATCTTAACCCGGGCTGCGTGAGCTCAACTCGAGCATAATTCTGTTCAGCATATGAAAGTTGCAAAAAAACGACAACGACTCTAAACACATGAACGTTGCGACTGATGTCGTACAATCCGCAAACGTGTTAATCATCTTCAAGGCCTCATCATCACCCAATTGCAGTGACTGCACTACATTGCTGACTGCCAACCGATGAGCTCCATTCACTTTGCACGTTGGTAACTGCTTCACAGTGATTACAGTGGTGTGTGCTAATAGGTTGCAGCTAAGCGGATATAAATTTACAGTGGGAAACTATTCGGATACAACGTTTTAAGAAAAAATGTACAAAAGGTGGATGCTCAGCATTCCTATTGTACCATTCTATCCAGTGCAAACATATATCGCTTGATCTGGACCCTAGTGACCCCTACATGTGCTCAACGTATACACTCCGCCGTTAAATAGCTATGCCCTGAGTTACTTGTCTGGCATTAACCATCTTATGAAGGTAATAACTGCCTGGTGCTAGAGTACTTTAATGACAATCATAACTTATGGCATTTCGTCGTGGTTAATGGCTCTGACCGAGCAAGTATATGTACCCGCCAGGATAAGGGAAGACTGCCAAGCTCGACAGACATATCCATTGTGGTTAGAACATATCCATCAACTGACTACCAGACTTCATAACCTCTTAACGTCGTACTTACCTTAACCATGTGAAAGCCAATTGGCAAAACATCAAACATTTTACGAATCTTCGTTACTTTCCGTGTCATAGAAACAGCTGCTGCCGCTCGCTATGTGCCTGCGGGTCGTATACCCGAATTAAGACTTATCTTCCCAGCAGTGGCAGCAGTATTAGCAAATAAGCGTTAAGGGCTTTGTCGCACTAAACCCAGAATCTGGAAGTCAATAGTTTAGTCGGGAGCATATGCGAAAAATTGTTTAGAATATGTGAAGTGTTGCAACATTAGTACCGGAGTAAACAAATTGTGGGCAATTCGAGAGGGACTTAATGTCAAACTCAAGAAGAAATAATATTCGTATTTCTGTCTCGTTTAACGGCGTTGAGGAGGCAGATCCGAAGACGTGTGAGAACGGTTTTAACTTTCAATTTGTAGAGCAACCTAAAACGACAGGACGAAGGGGAGAGATAGATGAGCCAGGTACCTAACCAAAGTTCTCAATTTGACGACAGCTGTCTTTTCAGTTCCCGAAGGTTGTCCCGCTACTGAAGTAAGGCATAGACGCCAGCAAAGGTGAATCTTAAAGGCCAATCTCCCTTTTGCCTCCAGTAGCTAAGACTACTCCCTAGTAATCGTAAATGATACTAAGGTGGTGAAGCAGCTTAGCAGAACAGCAAGGACATAACCACTTGGAATTCAGAAACAGGAAGTCCAAACACCGTAGATTGAAACAAGGAGCTCCCCAAGGAGGGGTTATATCTTCGGAATTGTTTAACCTCTACCTTTCTATAATTCAGCAACCACAGGACGGTTTTACGATCATGGCATCGGGTTCCATTATTGATAATATTTCTGAGAGATTGAACTTCTACATAGCTGATTTTGTTAATTTCTTCCAACTGAGGAATATGAAAATATCCGCCACAAAATCAACAGCCAATCTGTTCACCACGTGGACGGCTTAAATGAAGGTCCCGCTGGACGTAATGGACGATAAGGAGTTGATTCCGATCACAAATTACTCCAAGATTCTGGGAGCAACATTCGATTGCTTTATGAAGAAGAAGAAGAAGGTCCTCAAGTCCCTAGCCGGCCGGACTGTGAGCGCTGACAAAGAAACGTTGTTGACCTCTTATAAAGCAATATGCCAGTGGTAAGCTGAGCGGCGCACTGTGGTTAGAGATTGGAAGTAATGCTGCCATGAGAACTGCAACAGGGTGTCTATTCTCATGACCCGTCCATCGACACAACTATATGTTGTAAGTGCATGGAACGCCGTCTAGGTACGTCAGGAGAGATCTCCATGATCAGGAGAGAGAGGTCCAAAGATATAAGCGTGGATATGTAGACCAACAAGCATATCAAGCTGGTCTGAATGACATTCACACAGACGCAGTCGCTCTGGCAGTGGAACAATATCATGTGAATTCCATAATATGAGATCACCCTGTCATCCATCGCAAAAGAGGAGAAGCAGCTGCCCCGAAAAAAAACGCCTCAATTCCAATTGAGCAAGAATTGACGGCTCGATACTTAACATATGTCCTGCATGTGGACTAGGACCACACGACACGTAGCAGCTCTTCAACTGCGCAGCTAAGCCGACTCACCTATCCCCCGAATTCCCTATGAATACAATCCAATCAAGTAAACACATTTTTAAATTTGGAGATATAGGAAACAGACCCAGACAATCCATTAAACATAATATGTATTTTGTTGCTACAACAGCAGCTTTGCGCGCCATTTCCACGCAAATAAGAACAGACCCCGTCGAACGAACTACCCTCCCATTTAGTTTGAAACATTGGATCGTTAATAAGTCGGACATGGAATTAAGAAATATCAAGTCAAGGAGGGATCATATCCCGGAACTGTTTCACCTGTACCTCTCCGAAATTCCACACCCAACGGATGGCATAAATGTCGTTACGCCCACGGATGATTGTACGATTGGTTTCTATAAATCGTCCGCGCACGACTCTGTTTCTCAATTCACTATCCAGCAGTATTTGGGGGCTTTCAGGAAACTTTTTGTGGTCTGCACAATAGAAAAATATTAAATCCTAACAGAATGAAGCCCTGAGGTATGTTCCTCATGACTTTAATAGATCACTTACATGTGAGGAATATCTTTCCTATGAGTCAACGCCACAAAATCATGTTGATTTAAAATCTGTTTGGATATTACAGAAACAGACATCCGAATCACCATATGAATCCACCGTCCAGACATGCCAGGAAGCATCCTCATGATCTACAGAGAGAGTTCCAGAGGTACAAAAAGTGTCTCTAGATCAACTGGTCTATCAGACCGGATTTAATTTTATTGATTATCTGCACCTCTTCATCCAGTGCAGAGCGGCCAACCTAGCAGGAAGTTCCCGAGGCTGAGAGAAATCAACAGCGGAGAAAGAAGGAAGTAACGGTGAGTGTACTATTCACCAATATTTATAATAATCAGTGATTAACCAAACCGAAACAAAGAACAATCGTGTGACTTTATTCAACGAAATGTGATTTTAACCAAACCGAGGCCTATATCGAAAGCAGCAGGAGTCACAGCGAGCAACAACGATAGTTTCCACGAGAAAAGGGTCTAGGATCCGAAACGAACCGAGTCTTACTCGGCCAACGTCTGTCACCTCAGTGTATTGTGTAAAAGCAATAGGGCTGCTACAACAACAACGAGCAATTGCTTCATCCTACATCTTCAGTTATTTGTAATACCAACAGCCGCACCGGACCAGTAGCAGAACAGAGCCAGACGCTGCAGACTTTAAAATTTGAAGTATATGGAACTTGTATATCAGTTTAAGTTTCTAAATAAAGCGAAGTATTCAGAATTTGAAAACTAAAAATACATCTTTTCAATCTCGGTCCCTTCAATATAAATTTTCTGTGACGAAACTTACCCCCTTACCGAGGAATCTTGTCGTTGTGTCCTGAGTAACACCATGACCCAACCACTACAGGTCACAGGCTTTTAGGACCTAGAGTTAAAATCCGAGCTGGTTTGACCAAAGGAAAATACCCAACGGAAAAAGCTGCTACAACATCACGGTTAATGTAAATTTACATCTTGTAACGTTTGTTTGCAACATTTTATATAGCTCAGATTTTAGCGTTATAAAAGGATTTCTATATCCCGATAAGTGGCCCCTTGCGACTCATCTCATTGCTGTGTTTAATCGGGCTGTATATTTACCAAATATACCACTGTACATTATGTGCTTTGTTGCAATTTCTATAATTTTGTTTTTCTTAGTTTACTTGTAATTATTTCAAACGTAAATTTAACGTTCATTTCCCACTTTCTGTGCATCAAGATTTACCAAAAAGCATATCGTCATATCTTTTCGTCTCGATCGTCATCTTGTCGTTTGCCACACACAATACATATCAGATTGGAATTATCGCATACATAGTTTGTGTCTTGTGTGGATTTCATTTGAGAGTTGTGGTCGGTCGGTCGATGGGTAGAGATAGGCTGGTAGCACCATTTTGTATGAAAGTTGCATTTTCGAAAAAAAACCAAAGCAATGATTTCCACTAACTAAGCGTGTTAATGCTCACCTTATGTGTCATAATGTCTAGTCTATTCATACATCCATCGATCTGTCTAAGCATATACACCTGTATAGGAGGACAAACACACACACACTCAGACTTAATGCCACTCTCAAATGTAATTACTGCAAATGTTTATCTTTATTTTTTTAGTCGTCGTTTCTCACTGCCACAAAATTTATGTTTTAAAAAAAAGAACTGTAAAATTTTCGATAATTGAAAATTCGTTTTATCTCCATTTTATTTATTGCAAAGTAATAGCTTTTGCAAAACTTTCAAATGTTCACATCAAATGCGATTTATACATTTTTATAACTGTAATATTCTGTATAGTATTGTTTTGAAACGAATATGAAGATAAAAAAAAAATCAGCAAATCTCCAACTTCGGACATAGATAAGAGTTACGTTTATTTGCAAACATCGTACAGCGAAATGCAATCAGACAAACGTCTGGGTAATAAGCTAATAAATTGTTGTCGATAATTTATTATTAAATGTGGTAATATGATTTAAATTCTATATAATATGTTTTTTTTTTTTTTTATCGATTTGAAATGTATTGGCATATGAGGAGATGTATTATTGGGGATTTTATTCTATGTGATATTGGTAACAAATTGATAGTAAGTTATATGAAGTCGTATAGATTGATTAAATTTTTGATTCGGTATTAAGACAGTGATTGTAAAAATTATGTGTAGCAATTCTGACTACACATTGCATAAACATTCATAATTTTGATTGATCTATGATTGATATATGATTGATCAGAGTAAAAGTCAATTTGGTCGATATGTCGGTCCGTCCCTCGCAATTACAAACGAGCACGCAATATATAAGATTCGATCCAAATTGTTGACATATATTACTAGTAGAATGATTAAAACGGACTATATACTCACACACGTGTGCTGTATAAAAATAAACAGAAAACCAGTAAGGAAAGTAGTATGATCGGACTGGGCCGACTATATGATACCCTTCACCACTTTGGGTATATTCGAAGGAACATTGACATGAAATTGAAGGAAGGAACAATGAAATGATCTTTATCTATAAGTAAACCGACTAACATCAATTCCAACACATGCCATTCTGCAACTTTTCCTAATTTTGTAAATAGATTTGCCAGAGATTAATTTATACTAATTTCAGTACGTTGTGTCAATCGGCCTAGCTTTGGGTCTTAAGTGCATCATTTACTTAAAACGAAAGTATATATAAAGCAATATGTAAATCTGAACCGATTTCAAGAAAACTTGATACACAAAAGTTATAGTAACTTCAGTACATTGTGTGGCAGACGGCCAAACGTTTAGTCTTTAGTGCACATTTTACATTAAATCGGACGAAAATATATTAATGAACGAAGTCAAAGTGTTCAAAACTGATTTTCACGAAATTTAACACACAACGTTCTAGACTTAATTCAGTACGCTGCGCAAAATCGAATGATATATAGGGACATTGGTGCACCATTTACATAAAGTCTGACGAAAATATATATGGGAGCTATATCTAAATCTGAACCGATTTTCACGAAACTTAACACACATCATTCTATACCTAATTCATTACACTGTGCCAAATTTCGTGTAAATCGAATGATATATAGGGACATTGGTGCACCATTTACATAAAATCGGACGGAAATATATTTGGGAGATATATCTAAATCTGAACCGATTTTCGCGAAACTTCGCACATATCATTACAGACTCAATTTAGTTCGCTATACCAAATTTCATGCAAAGCGAATGATATATAGGGACATAGGTGCACCATTTACATAAAATCGGACGAAAATCTATATGGGAGATATATCTAAATCTGAACCGATTTTCTCCAATTTCAATAGGGTTCGACTTTGGGCCAATCGAGTGACCTGTGCCAAATTTCATCCAAATCGGATCATAAATGCGACCTGCACTTTGTTAACCCTGCTACTACGTTGGGGTCTTTTGATGACCCAAATCGTATTAATCATCATCTTATTTCATACTGGTGGATCATAATTAAAAGTTCTTACTACTCAGTGCATGAATTGTCGAGATGCACTTAATTCGTTTAATTTTATTAACATTTTATGCTTAGAAGACTTTTTATTGCAAGTAGCTACACATAACATGTTGGGGTCATTTTATGACCCAGTATATAAAATTATGCGTAAGTAATAAAATATGTCCAAAAATTTTGTTTGTTTTTGCATTTGCCTTACACTATTTTCGTTATTTACATGATAGCGAAACAAACCAAAAGACGATTGGCAATTACAGTTATATTTATGGCATTCAATAATGACAAATCAGTCGTGTTGAAGTTATTTTTTAGTTCTATGCTAAATTTTATAGTGATCAGTTACATTTGTAAGTCTAATATTGAAAATTCATTGGGGTAAAACATGGAGTCTAGCCATGCCGTAAGTATATTATACATTTTCCAAATTCATAATTTATGTAGGACAATTTTTATTTCGTGAATATAATGCCAGAGAGAACAAATGAGTGAGCATGAAATGGAAGAACTCTTGAGTGGCATTGAAGATGAAGCAAGTGATGACTTCGATCCTAACTATGTAATTGAGGAAGAGGAATGTTTATCTTCAGAGCAATCAATTTCGAGTGATATAGGATCCAGCAGTTCATCAGCCGTAAATAATGGCACTGAATTTTTTGACAAGGATAGGAAGATAAAGTGGAGTACAGTTCCTCCATCACAACGTCTAAGTCGTGCACCCAGTGAAAATATTCTTCACACAAAACCTGGAGTGACTGCTTATGCTATTCATCGAATTTCTAAAATTCGTGATGCCTTTGATTTATGTCTAACCGAAGATATGAAAAGGGAAATAATTCACTATAGTAATTTGGAAGGAAATTCTATTTTCGAACATTTTGAAGATATAGATGATTTTGAGTTCGATGCTTACTTGGGACTTCTTATTCTTATATTGGTATTTGTGTTCAATTTGTGTTGTCTATTATAATTGTATAATGTATATATTATTCATTTAGGAGTCTACAGGTCATACGGAGAAAGTTTGAACTCTCTGTGGGATGAATTTCATGGGCGCCCTTTTTTGAGAGGAATCATGTCTTTGGAACGATTTAGCAATATTTCACGCGTTCTTGCATTTGACGATAGACAAAGAAGAAGATCAGCACAAAGAGGAGATAAACTTGCGCCTATTCGAAACTTTTATGAACAATGGACTCAAAACTTGCAACTGCTTTACGTTCCAAACGCTAATATAACGGTTGATGCACAGCTTATTCCTTTCAGAGGTAGATGCCCATTCAAAGTATATATTCCAAGTAAGCCTGGGAAATATGGCATGAAAGCCTGGATAGCAGCCGATTCTGATACTGCGTTTTGCTTACAGTTCCAAATTTACTTGGGCAAATTGGGAGACAATGCTGAAAGGAATCAAGGAGAACGCGTTGTTCTAGACTTGGTTACTCAATATCGTCGACGCAATGTGACAACCGACAATTTTTTTACAAGTCATAAACTTGCAATAGAACTGCTAAAGCATAAAATTACTATTGTTGGCACAGTCAGAAAAAATAAACGCTTTTTACCGGATCATGCTACAACACAACAATTGCGTAAGCTTCCAGTACATTCAAGTAAATTTTTTTTCCATGAAAAAGAAACGATTGTTTTGTATATACCTAAAAAACACAAAATGGTTTATTTGCTTAGCACTCTTCACCATAACAGCAAAATTTTGGAAAATCATCAAAAAAAAAAAAAAAATACCGGAAATAATTGAATATTACAACTCGACAAAAGGAGGAGTCGACACTTTGGACCAAATGGTTCGTACATACCCATGCAAAAGAAAAACCAATCGGTGGCCAGTTGCTCTGTTCTCTAATTTAGTAGATATATCTGCTCTCAACGCATTTATAATTTGGACCGAAATAAATCCTGAATGGCAAAGAAATAAACTGCACAAAAGGTGCCTATTTTTAAGCCAATTTGGTGAAGCTTTAGCTCATGACCACATCAAAAGACGTTGTCGACTTCCCCGCGCAGAAGCCTCTGCAACTATAGTACAAAGAATTCGAGAAGAATCACCATCTACGAGTTCGCCTTCTCCAGAACGACAACGCCTTAGTAACCGGAAAAGGTGTAAATTTTGTCCATCGAGGAAGGAACGGAAAACGTTCACTGAGTGCATAATTTGCAAAAAACCAGTATGTCCGTCTCACCGACAAACAATTACTGCAACAAAGACATATTGCAAAAATCACAAGCCTTAAAAAACTTTTTTAAATTAACATATTTAAATTTCATCAATAAAAAAGTGGGGGTCAAAATATGACCCCAACGTAACATATGTGTTTTTTTTCTAACATAGTAGCAGGGTTAACAAAAACACATGGACGGACGGACGGACAGACTGACATGCATAAATCGACTCAGAAAGTGATTCTATGCATATTATCAAAAGGAACCATGGGTCTATCTCGATTATTTTTGCCTGTTACAAACATATTCACAAAGACATAATACCCTGTACCACAGTGTGGTGAAGGGTATAATAAAAAATACTCAAAAGTTAGAAATTCACTTAAGGGGAACCCCCATTCTCGGGGTCAAAATTTTTTATACCCTCCACCATAGTATGGAGGGTATATTAGTTTTCTTTTTCCGTTTGTAACGCATCGAAATAATCATTTCCGACCCTATAAAGTATACATATTCTTGATCAGCGTAAAATTCTATGACGATCTAAGAGTGTCCGTCTGTCCGTCTGTCTGTCTTTTGTAATCACTCTAGCGTCTAAACGAATTGAGATAGATCGTCAAAATTTTGCATAGAGTCGTCTTTTGTCTGCAGGCAGGTCAAGTTCGAAGATGGGCTTTATCGGTCCACGATTAGGCATAGCTCCCATATAAGGGTACCCCCCATATTTTCGGTATTTTGGGGTTCTTGAGCGCGTTTTTCAACCGAATTCGCTGAAATTTGGTAAAGTGGGTTCTTATTGGGTAGCAGAACTCTCCACTAAAAATTATAAATATAGGTCCACTTTTTCTGGTTATATGGGGGCTATAACGGTACCTCCTAATTTTCAGTATTTTGGGGGTTTTGAACGTATTTTTCCGCCGAATTAGCTGTAATTTAGTATTTTGAGTTCTTAATAGGTACCAAATCTCTCCACAAAAAATTATGAATATAGGGCATTTTTTTCGGATAGCCCCCATATAAGGCTACCCCCCAAATGTCGGTATTTTGGGGTTCTTGAGCGCGTTTTTCAACCGATTTCGAAATTTGGTACATTTGGTTCCTATTGGGTGCCAAATATCTCCACTAAAAATGTCAAATATAGGTCCAATTTTTCTGGTAGCCCCAATATAAGGGTACCCCCAATTTTCGCTATTTTGAGGTTCTTGAGCACGTTTTTCAACCGAATTCGCTGAAATTTGGTATTTTGTAGTCGAATATGGTAACAAATTTCTCTAAAAAAAATTTTTAATATGCACCCCCTTTTTGGGGTAGTCCCCATATAACCCCTTTTTATATTAAAATAGTTATGAAATTTGTTCCGCGTTTTGGGTTTGGTTTTAAGACTCTGTTGTAACTATATCACCTGTGGAGGATTTTGAGGTAAAAAACTAAAACGTAAGGTTCGATAATGAACTATATATGAACTATAACCCGTATTTAAACCTAGCCCCTGTGTGGGAGGTAGCAGAAGGAATGGACCGATATTCCCTGTCTTCGAATTTGAACTAATAAGTTTGGATGGCAAAGTTTGGATGCAATGTAAATTTTCTGAAACGGATTTGGTCCAAAGAAACATGGGGTCTAGAACCAATATTTCGATGAGACACATTTTCACGGTGTAAATTGTATACACCCTCATTAGCCATAAGGCTGAGGGTATAATTATCCATTAAAAATTTCTGAAATTTGTATTATAGTTTACATAGAAATGTCGGTATAGGTCCACTTTTTGGTATGTTCCCTATATTTTCATTTCTAGTACCTGTCAGTATTTCTATGGTGGAGGGTATCCAAAGTTCGGCCCGGCCGAACTTAACGCTTATTCACTTGTTTTTAATTTAATTCGATTCTACACTAACTCAAGAATGTCCCTGCAAAATTTCAAGTGAAAATCTCAAGAACTCTTGAAAATATAGCCGATCTATTGTGTCAGCATTAAGTGACGGCTAAAGGGCTTCTCAAACTTTAAACGCGTTTTTCTCTTTTGCGAATGGCGGCACGATACACGTTTTTCTGTGAGTGTATAGCTATCGTATGAACTAGGATAAAGCCAATCGGTGAAGGTCTTCCTTATTTTTTAACTTAGTTTTTGGTCAAAAATCGGTGAATTTCCAAAAATATTTTTTCAAAGGTCAATAATCCTAGTTCATACGAGAGCCAGATATGTACTCTTTCTAACACCGTTGGAATTTTCGGATTCCGATGTTCCAGTGAGGAGTTATCATGCCCGCCATCAAAAATAAGGAGTTTTCTATAATTACAAAAAACAACAAAACAATAACAATTTTTTTTTGTAAATTATTTTTCTTCTCTTTTAAATCTTCAAATATATATGTGCAAAGTTACAAACCTTAACAAGCATTGGTATTGATTTACCAGCCCATTAAAAATCTTGAAAAATTAAAATCGAGAATGGGTGGGGTTCCCTTAAAGAACACCTTTGACCTCGAAAGCACTCGAGGAAGAAAGCCAGTATATTTTTGCATTACTTTTGTTGTAAGGGTATTAAAGCTTTGTGTGGCCCCACGAGTTTGAGCGAAATATTCGTCCTAGAGCCACCGTTTAGTATACCGATCGTCATATTAAACCAGCTGAGTCAATCTAGACATGTGTATCCGTCCGTATGTCCATTTTAATTTGTAAACACAATACAGGCCACAGATATGGACCAATCCGCTGGAAATTGTGAATGTAAGACGGGTTCTGGCCAAAGACACCTACTTCTGGTATTGATCGGTTAATGTGTGGGGGATAATATGGACCAAAAACTTTTTTATCTGTTTTTCTGGTCGCTCTAGAGGCTACAATTATGACCCGAACACCACGATGACCCGAAATTGATAATTGATACCAATTATATTAATGTATGTACTTGGATGGGGGAGTTATATGCAAATATTAAAGGGAGTATACCTATTAAGATTTGTTTAGTATTACCATTACCACACTAGAGGGAGGAAATGTAGCTCCGATGGCTAGGAAATTGTGCATGAGGTTCTGGTTATAGTCAGGAAAGACGCCTATAATTTTCGCTGATGATCAGATGACATTTCGGGGATTATAAACCGAACATCACAAATTTTCCATGGGGAAGGCGATAAGACTAACTTATTCGAATGGTTCTCAAATAATGAACGGCCCATATTAAGCCGGTTAAATGATCCAAAACTTTTGGTGTAAAATTACAAAATTTTAATCTTCTGAAGTAATTTTATACTCGAGGAAAACATGAGTCGAAAAGATGCCGCATAGGATTTCTAATCGGTCAAGAGAGTGCAAATATCGCGAAATATTACCTGTGTTCGGAATATGGTACCACTGGAAGTTGTGTAGGGTATCATAGGGTCGGCTAAAAGAAAACGAGATTAACCGATGGTTCCTTTTGAGAATACGCATAGAATCATTTTCTGAGTCAATTTGTACATGTTCGTCTCTCCGTCCGTCCATGTATTTTTTTAACAAACAAAATACAGGTCGCATTTATGATTCGAAATGGATGAAATTTGGCACATGTCACTTATTTGGCCCAAAGACGAACCCTATTTAAATTGGAGAAAATCGTTTCAGATTTAGATATAGCACCCATATATAGTTTCGTCCGATTTTATGTTGGATGCGAGAAGAATGTGGAGTCCTCTGGCTACACTTTGGCAGCATTCCTCGACATTGACAATGTAAAGCTAGAAGCCATCCATTCTGCTATCGTAAGCACAGGTATCCCCTCACTTCTAACGGACTGGATTGATAGAATGTTGGAAAGCAGAATTATCAACTCATCCTTAGGAGATAGTTCCGTGAGGAAATCTTTCAACAGAGGCACACCACAGGGAGGAGTACTATCTCCCCTTCTGTGGCTTCTGGTGATAAATGAGATACTGCTGAAGTGAGATCATCTTAGGACAAAGGTTGTAGCCTATGTCGATGATGTAGTCCTGCTGGTTGGGGCTAAGTTTCTAATGACAATTACGGATATTTTGTCTAACTGGACATACGTCAAAGGTCTTGGTGTAAACCCCACTAAGACAGAAGTGGTACTCTTCACTAGGAAACGTAAGATTTCTAGTTTCCGCCTACTATCACTGGGAGGAGTGACCCTAACCCTTTCTGAAGAAGCAAAATACCTTGGCAATAATTCTTGACCGCAAATTAACGTGAAATAGGAATGTTGAGGAACACTCTAAGAAAGGACTGCTGGTACTCTACTCATGCAAGAACTCCATAGGTAAGAGCTGGGGATTAAGACCCGAGATCATACACTGGCTGTATGTGACGATCATTCTCCCTATTCTATTGACAAAATTAAGTTAGCTTATAGTGATATTGAAGGGAATGCGATGAGATAGCTTGCTCGAAGGGGCTCACAGTCGTCCAATCTTCCGATTGAGAGATCTGTGAAACCACCCATTGGCAAAATCCGCTTGTTCTACTGCAACAGATGGTTGAGAGAACCTGGTTGCAGAATCTCAAAATCTATCGGGCCTAAATTCTCTCGCAAAAGAAAAGAACTGCTGGCACATAATAAGAGGGAGATAAAAATCATTGTGGGGATCATAACAGGTCACTGCAAGATTAGGTCTCTCACTTCGAGGTGGGACTACAGCGGAGGTGATTACTGTCGTCGATGTGAAGACGAAGAAGAACTAGAAACAATTGAACATATCCTCTCAAAATGTCCATCTCTGATAGTCAGAAGACATAAACAGTTTTGAAGATATGAAATTGCTAATGTAGCCTTATTCTCTAAAATAGACCCTAACTAGGTCCTAGGCTTTGTCAAAAATCTGACATGGCTAAAACAACCATTTATCTGCTCTTTTTCTCACGCTATCTTTTCTCCTTACTCTTTCACTCTTTCTTTTTTTCTCTTTGCAGGTAAAAAAGGATGATCACAATGGAAATCAGTCTCCGAATGGACGGTTGTTACTAACAACCGTACATCCCAAACCTAGCCTAACCTTTGTTGATTTTTTTGCAAATGGAGTTTCGTCCGATTTTTATACACTTCACCACACTGTGGTACAGGGTATTATGTCTTTGTGCATATGTTTGTAATAGGCAAAAATAATCGAGATAGACCCATGGTTCCTTTGTTAACAAAGTACAGGTCGCATTTATGATCCGATTTGGATGAAATTTGAAACAGGTCACTTAATTGGCCCATGGACGAACCCTATTGAAATTGGGAAAAACCGGTTCAGATTTAGATATAGCTCCCATATATAGTTTCGTCCGATTTAATGTAAATGGTGTACTGAATTAGGTTTAGAATGATGTGTGTTAATTTTCCTGAAAATCGGTCCAGGTTTAGATATAGCTCCCATACATATTTTCATCCGATTTTATGTAAATGGTGTACCAATGTCGCTATATATCTGTCGATTTGCACGAAATTTGGCACAGCGTACTGAATTAGGTCTAGAATGATGTTGGTTAAGTTTCCTGAAAATCGGTCCAGATTTAGATATAGCTCCCATATACATTTTCCTCCGATATATAAATGGTTCACCAAGAACCCCAAGGTAGGCCGATTGACAAAAAATTTGGCACAGCGTACTGAAGTAGATATAACCTAGCTTGAAGCAAATGAAAAATATAGTATAGGTTGCAGAATGACATGTTTATGGATCCATTTTCATGTTAAGGGTCCTTCAAAAATTCGACGTCTGTTAGAATTCATTTGTGGAATATACCCACAGTGGTGAAGGGTATCACATAGTCGGGCCTTCCGACTTTACTACTTTCCTTACTGGTTTGTAAATGGAGCACCATAGTGCCAATATTGGTACGATTGAGACAAAATTTTACAAAGAGAACTGAATTAGGTCTACATATTTTCGTTCAAAGGTTCGAATTTAGGCCGATTGGCAAAAAAATTTGCACAAATTTATGTGCATGTGAATTTATTATGTATGCGAAATTTAA